>NC_064615.1:583691843-583994873 GCF_023898315.1 Schistocerca nitens | reverse complement strand
CAGTGCAGAGAGGGACTCCGGCCACGAGGGAGATTTTGACGACAGGGAAGAATGTAATTTAAGGGGCAGACATGAGACAAATAGAAACATTCAAGGGCCTCGCCAGGAGGAAATGCGGGGATTTGATTTCAAACATTTCCTTATGGTAAGAAAATTTGAGATATTCCGAAATTCTCAAAAAGGCATACATCCACGAGCATGGCTCGAGCAATTTGAGTTCTGTCTTCCTCCCGACTGGGCAAGTTCACATAAAATAGAGTATATGTGTGGCTATTTGGAAGGCGAACCGGCGAGTCGTATGAGGTCGGCAGCGCGTCACTGCAACTCCACTCGGGAGTTTCGACAAGCCTTTCTCTCCGCCTATTGGTCGGAAGCGGCACAAGATAGGGTCAAACATGGCATAATTATGCTGCCAAATTTGAACCAGTCTGGTTTCGACAGCCCTGCACGCCTATTCGACCACATGCTGCAGGCAAATCAATTTTTATACGACCCATACGGACCTGCGGAACTAATTAGGATATGCATCACCAAATTGCCGATGCACTTGCGGCACGTCATTCTTGCGGGACGATGCAAAGAGGACGTGGAAACGTTTAAAACGCTTCTCCAAGAGTTGGAATACAATACACCAGAATGCCCGCCTAATCAGGCACAAAGTTATTACGGGGCTCAGCAGCGCGATCGCAGTCGTGGCCGTATTACTAATCAACGGCGTGACTGGTCGTCGCGACGCGAACGAAACAATAATCGAGACAGGCCGTATAGAAACTGGGGTAACAGTCGCGAACACAGATGGAGCAACAGAAATGATAGAGGATGGGGACAAGATCGTGAACGCAACAGGTACGGCAACCAGCATCGTTACTACGATGAACACGGTGGGAGTAGAATTGTAGGCGGAGCCCCACATGATGTCGAAATTCGGCCGGCCAACCCCAGACATAATCCAACAAATGGGAATGAACGAAACCGGCAATGACAAATGATCAGCCCAGAAGGCGCCAATCGGAACAAATGAGCGACATGGCAAATGAGTACATAGGATTTATAGAGAGGAGAATGAATTGATTAGTTTAAATTTGTGGCGTATGAATTTTGAATAATATGTTAGTAAAAATAATGATAAAGATATTTTTATGTGATTGATTGAAGTGATGTTGTTAATTTGTTTTCTTTCCTTGTGCAATTAGGATTTAGTTTGATTCAAACGTAAAGATAAAAGGTTTCCTTGTGAACAAGTGAAATGCTTTTTTTTGTGTCAATTGAAAAGAGTCGCTCCTGAGAGAAGCAAGATCGTTGCTGAAATTGCAAAAACTCAGGGGAATATCCGATCTGTGGGTATTATGGGTCTGGCAAACCCAGGTCCCCAGCTGTTAGTAGCCTTGTTTCCGATTTTCTGCTTTCAGTGCTACTATCTATCTATTACTATTCTATATCTGTCAGTATAAATGAGGATCTCTTACTATAGTATGCGTGCTGTATGAAAATTTTAAGTTACGAGAACTCTGAGAAAGGAATGAGTAAGTTTGGAATCTTGAAAACAGGATGTGATAATACGATTGTTTAACCATTGGCTTCCCAATATACGATGATTTGTTAATATTGGTGATATATGTCTTTTTTGTTCTTTATAGCTGAGTACGTAAAGTGATGTCTGTGGATTTCGTAAGTAGATTGATTCCCTTCAAGGTGAAAGAAGAATTGTGGTTTGTATAATTTACGTGGCTCTGAAATATTATTGTGGTAGTCAAATACGAGCAGTTTTCCAGCAAATGGATCCTTTTTGTAGTCTTGATTGATGTTGAGCCAAAGCCTGAAAAATTATTCTGCGTTAATACTTGTCCTAGAAAAGCGACGTTTATGTGTTTTGCTGATGCTGTGAGCATTACAGCCTACTGTTTTCGCTGGTGCGGGATGCACTGCAGCTTATATGATTTGTACTGAGGAAGTTTCCCTCTTGAAGGTAGAGGATGATTAAATAATTTTGATTATGGGAACGAAGGAAAGCTTGGTTTAAGGTAATAAGGATGAAGCAAAACATTTGTCACTTAAACCACAGGAGGATTCGGATCTTTTGTGTCTGTTGTAAGTTCAAATATGTAAAGATGAAACTGTTTTACAGAATACAGGTGACCACAATTTTGCCATTCATGAGAAATGAGTCCAGAATAACCACCACAGGCGAAATAAATGATTTGGAAGCGAAAGGTAACGTAAAGAAGGAACGAAATCGAAGCAAAATGGGTAAGAAAAGTAGTATAACCTGTATAATGCAAATAATTTAACCTTCTCAGAGCCATCTGTGTGATTAATTCTTGTGATAATGTAATTTTTAGATGAAATTTTCTTACTGTTTGATGTGTGAATATATGAGTATGATAAATGTATAATTGCGAGTCTCTTTTCAGGTGTGTGAACTGGTATAAATGTTTTTGCGTGTAAATAACCATTGTTCTTTTTACTGTGTATGTTTAAGGAAAGTTTCTACATATTTATCATGTGACAAGACGTATGCCGCGAGCGTCAAGAAGAGTACGAAGTATAAAAAATGTTGTAGTGGTATAAACACTTTGTTGAAGTAGCATTGAAGTGGCTTGTGGGATTAATTAGTAGTGGATAGAAGTAGAATTTTGAGTAATGCATGTTTATGGGTAGTTAGTTTGTAGAATAGACAACAGGTGTGCATGTGTGTGTGTAAATAACATGTGAACCCCATGCTCTCCTAACCTATACTTGCGCAAGGCATAACCCTATTCATTTTAGTGAATTAATAAGTGGCATTTGATTTATTAAAACACAAGTGAACCACATTAGTGATGTGGATTTAAATATTGTATTGTCAATTCATTTAATTTTTATTTTTACATTGTAAAGTCATTTGACTTTTATTTTTTTATATTGTCAAGTCATTTAACTTTTAATTTTATATTGTCGATTCATCTAACTTTGTTCTTAAAAATTGTGAAAGACAATACTAAGTGATATTATGTATGACATTGTGTAATCACATAAGGATGATGAAAAATTTCTGTGAATGCAGTTGAGAACGTGAAAGCGAACCGGCAAAACTCTTAAGAGACAGCGGGAGCAGCCAGCTAGTTGTAAACTGGCGGGTTTCCCAGCGGGACACGCTGTCAGCCAGGCCACTTCGGGAGCGCGGCCGACAACAAAAGACCCTACGCCGCAAACACTTTCCCGTATACCTGCAGCTAATGGAGGGCCGCCCGCGCGACCCTAGCTGAAGGGAATGACCTGACATGGGCGAGCGGTCCACCGCGCGGAAATCCATCTCCTGGCAACGCACCTCACGCACGCGACCGTGACGAGACGGCCGCGGTGTAACAACACAAAGGGCGTGGAGCCTTTTGACAGGTACTGTCCTAAGAAACTTGCAGACGTCAACGACGCCTATCGACATTTCCTGACGGATGCCTACTGTCAAGCGACAGTAATTCATGGTTCGATGTTCTCTGGTCGCTAAGGGTGACACAAAAGAAGAGCCATTGAAGTGTCATCCTTGCCCAAGAATATCAACCTGGCATGTCAATAGAGGATACCACACGAATTTGACAATACAAACATGGAACAAAATCGAGATGTACGTGACACAAGAGAAACTTCATGAGAGGGCAGAGACGGCGGGATCGCACGCAACAGATGGACAAAAATCCCTACTGACAGCTGCGGCGACGAACCCCCTCCCCCTCCACTTATATTGTGCCGCGGAACAGTGGAACTAGTGAGTGTATTAGTGAACAGTGATTATACGGTTCTTAGTTCAATGCATATACGTGTGTTTCTGTCACAGAAACTTTGACTCGTGTGTTTTGCAGGGACTCGATTTATTGGTCTTTATTAAACTTCGACTCATGTATTTTGCAGGTGTTCTATATTTTTTTTAAAAACTTTGACTATTGTATTTTGCAGGTGTTTTATTTATCGGTGTTTTGTTTTAGATGTTGACTATTGTACTGTTTTATTGATCAATGTTTGTTCTTGTGTTAGGTATTGGATCTGTGATATTTTGTTTCGAAAATTCATTGCTGTGGCACTGCTTCCTTTATGAGTCAGATAGCTATTCATTCTCATTGGACTGTGATCGATTAGCCTTTGCATGGGGCATATTTATTGTGAGGAACCCCTTAAGGGTAACAATCACACAATTATTGTAGTTTCAGTATAATGACACAGTGCTCATTGTTTGCTAACCAACTGAAATATTGTAGAGTGATTAAATTAGTGCCACATAGTTAGGTTAATTCTACATATTATTAGTTTTATAAGATATAGAATTTTTTTTGCGATAACCACTTTGTAAAACATGTTTTTTCTCTTATATTTTTTTTGCTTTTGCGAATTGTGCATTGTTAAGTTCTGCTTTATAAGACTGATGTTATTTCATGTTCTTTTTTTTAATTGCTGTGGCACCTTTGCTATTTTCATAAATTTTGCTTGTTAATAAACAGTCATAAATTTGCCTGTGATCAGTTGGCTCTTGCAAGGAGCAAATACTGGTGAACTCCATAAGGGTAACAACCAGAAATTGTTTTCATATCAATGACACAGGAACCATTGTTTTTACTTGCTGACCGATTTAGGTCTACATGATCTTTTAAATAGGTGTCACAGATTGTGTGTTTTTATTTTTCTCTCTTTGAAATTGGTAGATTGTAAAGATGTTTGAAATTATTGTGTTTTAGCAAGTAGCTGGTGACCTTTTGCCTTTTTCTTTACACTTTTGGTTTAAGTAGGGTGTGAGAAGCCTGCTTGGGAATGTCCTAGCATGGCCAGAAAATTCCCTGCACAGTCTTTTCCCGGAGCGTTGGGGTTATGAAAGGTCTCTGTTGGATTCCTTTCATGTTTAATTTCTCAAATTTGTTGTCTTTTAAGGAATAAATTCCTCTTCTAAATTTACTGTGGCGTTTCTGACTATCTGGGAGGAGACTGAGTAGTGGAACGTGTTACTTTTACACGTAAACATGAACGATCTCTCACACTACTACACTTTAAAGCACAGTTTATATGTAATTCTTATATGTAATTCATGTCACACAGTCTCATACGGAACCTACATCCGCTTTCTTTTATATACTGTGTATGATAAGATACTGTCATCCCCCTTCCCTTCTGTGTGAGAGGATGAATGATCAAATGTGTTTGTAGCTGCATGCTTGAGGGTAGCAGACAAGGCTGTCTGCTAGAGAACAGTAGGACCAACGTTGAAACAGGTAGCTACGGTTCCTAAAAGCAGAGAGGTTTCCATTCTTAGTATGGTCCGGTCCGTCCCCTGTCATGTTGGTATAGGAAGCTGCCCCTCTGGCTCCTTCCGTTGGTCTTTGTGAGCGACTCTCAGGAGCACGCTGGGTAGTTCAGTAGGAGTCTGGCAGCTGGAGAGTCGGCAGTTGGAGTCCAGTAGTAGCGCAGGGCAGTCCAGCAGTTGCAGTCTGGCGGTGCGAGCGTCTGAAGTGGTAAGATCTCCGGCCAAGCGCGTGTCTGTTAAGTCCATAGGACAATGGATTTGTTAAGTTCAGGTTAACTGAGAATTTAATCATTTTATTTCGGGTTAGCTTTAAAATAGCTAAGGTTATCTTTAATTGCAGCGGAGTGTAATTCTCGTGTCCAGTTCAGATTAATTGGCGGTAGTTGCTTTGTTATTACTTTGTGAGTAAAGTGGAACCACGTGTTGGTCAGTAACTCTAAGTAAGATCAGTCTTAAAGGCAAATGCTTGTGTGATTATAACGTATCGTCTTGAAAAGATTTTGAATATACCAACTTTTCTTTATGTTCAACCCACGTGGCGTGTACTTTGTGAGACCAGTACCACGTGCTTATATAACTGTTTGACCCATCAGGTTAGTAGTAAGACGTTAGTAACCAGTTCGAGGTTTTTCTTTTGTAATTTGCTTTTCGATCGAATGTATTTTTATTATCTAAATTATTGTGGAGTTATACGCTTTCTGTAAATCAAGTTGACCACGTGGAGCATGTGGTGTAATCACCAAAGTAGCCATCAGCTATTCTTCTTGGGAAGATTTCACAAAGATTTAATGTGAATTTAGTATACCAGTGTGTGGTAATTACATGACGGACAGGATTGTGCTTCGAACGGAAATTCTTTGGGTAAAAATTTGAATCTGTTTGTAGTGATTAACTTTCTCTTGCATGCGTTTCAATGTTCTTTGTGTGTTGTTTTATGAATGCAGTGTTGTATCCAGTCTCCCAATCTTGACTCCATATTTTATGTGTTCCGTAATATTCCAATCTCACAGTCTCACAATCGTAAATAAGGCACCAGCTCAGTTATAACTCACGTATAATATGCTGAAATTTCAATGAACAATCTTTAAAATAAATTTGCAAATATAAACTGATTTCTTTCTTTTTATTTAAATTCTCCTTTTTATATAGATATATTACCGGTTGTTGTATGACTGTAAAAGATTATAATCAATGATAGTCTGATTGGTAATGTGGTAAACCTAGACTAGTTACCCAGTCGTGAAACAGTGGCCCAGTAAACGCACGGTTAACCTCACAAGACAGCTCACAGTTTTAAACCGCTTTCATGGTCTAATTAGCACCCGATTTCAGCATACCAAATTCAAGTCACAATCTTACGCTATTCAGCAAAGCAAATTAGAGTTACAATCTTTCAATATAAGCACGTGGTACTGGTCTCACAAAGTACACGCCACGTGGGTTGAACATAAAGAAAAGTTGGTATATTCAAAATCTTTTCAAGACGACACGTTATAATCACACAAGCATTTGCATTTAAGATTGATCTTACTTAGAGTTACTGACCAACACGTGGTTCCACTTTACTCACAAAGTAGTAACAAAGCAACTACCGCAAATTAATCTGAACTGGACACGAGAATCACACTCCGCTGCAATTAAAGATAACCTTAGCTATTTTAAAGCTAACCCGAAATAAAATGATTAAATTCTCAGTTAAGCTGAACTTAACAAATCCATTGTCCTATGGACTTAACAGACACGCGCTTAGCCGGAGATCTTACCATTTCAGACGCTCGCTACCGCCAGACTGCTACTGCTGGACTGCCCTGCGCTACCACTGGACTCCAACTGCCGACTGCTCGGCTGCAACTCTCCAACTGCTGACTACTACTGAACTACCCAGCGTGCTCCTGAGAGTCGCTCACAAAGACAAACGGAAGGCGCCAGAGGGGCAGCTTCCTATACCAACATGACAGGGGACGGACCGGACCATACTAAGAACGGAAACCTCTCTGCTTTTAGGAACCGTAGCTACCTGTTTCAACGTTGGTCCTACTGTTCTCTAGCAGACAGCCTTGTCTGCTACCCTCAAGCATGCAGCTACAAACACATTTGATCATTCATCCTCTCACACAGAAGGGAAGGGGGATGACAGTATCTTATCATACACAGTATATAAAAGAAAGCGGATGTAGGTTCCGTATGAGACTGTGTGACATGAATTACATATAAGAATTACATATAAACTGTGCTTTAAAGTGTAGTAGTGTGAGAGATCGTTCTTGTTTACGTGTAAAAGTAACACGTTCCACTACTCAGTCTCCTCCCAGATAGTCAGAAACGCCACAGTAAATTTAGAAGAGGAATTTATTCCATAAAAGACAACAATTTTGAGAAATTAAACATGAAAGGAATCCAACAGAGACCTTTCATAACCCCAACGCTCCGGGAAAAGACTGTGCAGGGAATTTTCTGGCCATGCTAGGACATTCCCAAGCAGGCTTCTCACACCCTACTTAAACCAAAAGTGTAAAGAAAAAGGCAAAAGGTCACCAGCTACTTGCTAAAACACAATAATTTCAAACATCTTTACAATCTACCAATTTCAAAGAGAGAAAAAAAAAACACACAATCTGTGACACCTATTTAAAAGATCATGTAGACCTAAATCGGTCAGCAAGTAAAAACAATGGTTCCTGTGTCATTAATATGAAAACAATTTCTGGTTGTTACCCTTATGGAGTTCACCAGTATTTGCTCATTGCAAGAGCCAACTGATCACAGGCAAATTTATGACTGTTTATTAACAGGCAAAATTTATGAAAATAGCAAAGGTGCCACAGCAATTAAAAAAAGAACATCAAATAACATCAGTATCATAAAGTAGAACATTACAATGCACAATTCGCAAAAGCAAAAAATCGACAAAAAAAAACATGTTTTACTAAGTGGTTATCGCAAAAAAAATTCTATATCTTACAAAACTAATAATCTGTAGAATTAACCTAACTATGTGGCACTAATTTAATCACTCTACAATATTTCAGTTAGTTAGCAACAATGAGCACTGTGTCATTATACTGAAACTACAATAATTGTGTGATTGTTACCCTTAAGGGGTTCCTCACAATAAATATGCCCCATGCAAAGGCTAATCGATCACAGCCCAATGAGAATGAATAGCAATCTGACTGATAAAGGAAGCAGTGCCACAGTAATGAATTTATGAAACAAAATATCACAAATCTAATACCTAACACAAGAACAAACATTGATCAATAAAACAGTACAATAGTCAACATCTAAAACAAAACACCAATAAATAAAACACCTGCAAAATACAATAGTCAAAGTTTAAAAAAATATAGAACACCTGCAAAATACAAGAGTCAGGGTTTAATAAACACCAATAAATCGAGTCCCTGCAAAACACACGAGTCAAAGTTTCTGTGACAGAAACACACGTATATGCATTGAACTAAGAACCGTATAATCACTGTTCACTGATACACTCACTAGTTCCACTGTTCCGTGGCACAATATAAGGGGAGGGGGAGGGGGTTCGTCGCCGCAGCTGTCAGTAGGGATTTTTGTCCATCTGTTGCGTGCGATCCCGCCGTCTCTGCCCTCTCATGAAGTTTCTCTTGTGTCACGAACATCTCGATTTTGTTCCATGTTTGTATTGTCAAATTCGTGCAGTATCCTCGATTGACATGCCAGGTTGATATTCCTGGGCAAGGATGACACTTCAATGGCTCTTCTTCGTGTCACCCTTAGCGACCAGAGAACATCTAACCATGAATTACTGTCGCTTGACAGTAGGCATCCGTCAGGAAATGTCGATAGGCGTCGTTGACGTCTGCAAGTTTCTTTGGACAGTACCTGTCAAAAGGCTCCACGCCCCTTGTTTTGTTTCACCGCGGCCGTCTCGTCACGGTCGCGTGCGTGAGGTGCGTTGCCAGGAGATGGATTTCCGCGCGGTGGACCGCTCGCCCATCTCAGGTCATTCCCTTCAGGGGGGTCGCACGGGGCGGCCGCCCATTAGCTGCAGGTATGAGGGAAAGTGTTTGCGGCGTCCCATCCTTCTTTTGTTGTCGGCCGCGCTCCCGAAGTGGCCTGGCTGACAGCGTGTCCTGCTGGGAAACCCGCCAGTTTACAACTAGCTGGCTGCTCCCGCTGTCTCTTAAGAGTTTTGCCGGTTCGCTTTCACGTTCTCAACTGCATTCACAGAAATTTTTCATCATTCTTATGTGATTACACAATGTCATACATAATACCACTTAGTATTGTCTTTCACAATTTTTAACACAATTTTTAAGAACAAAGTTAGATGAATCGACAATATAAAATTAAAAGTTAAATGACTTGACAATATAAAAAATAAAAGTGAAATGACTTTACAATGTAAAAATAAAAATTAAATGAACTGACAATATAATATTTAAATCCACATCACTAATGTGGTTCACTTGTGTTTTAATAAATCAGATGCCACTTATTAATTCACTACAATGAATAGGGTTATGCCTTGCGCAAGTATAGGTCAGGACAGCATAGGGTTCGCATGTTATTTACACACACACACACACACATGCACACCTGTTGTCTATTCTACAAACTAACTACCCGTAAACATGCATTACTCTAAATTCTACTTCTATCCACTACTAATTAATCCCACAAGCCACTTCAATGCTACTTCAACGAAGTGTTTACACCACTACCACATTGTTCTATTTCGTCCTCTTCTTGACGCTCGCCGCATATGTCTTGTCATATAATGAATATGGAGACTTTCCTTAAACATACACATTAAAAAGAACAATGGTTATTTACACGCAAAAACATTTATACCAGTTCACACACCTGAAAAGAGACTCGCAATTATACATTTATCATACCCATATATTCACACATAAAACAGTAAGACAATTTCATCTAAAATTACGTTATCACTAGAATTAATCACACAGATGGCTCTGAGAAGGTTAAAATGTCTGCACTATACAGGTTATACTACATTTTCTTACCCATTTTGCTGCGATTTCGTTCCTTCTTTAAGTTACCTTTCGCTTTCAAATCAGTTATTTCGCCTGTGGTGGTTATTCTGGACTCATTTCTCATGAATGGCAAAATTGTGGTCACCTCTATTCTGTAAAACAGTATCATCTTAACATATTGAACTTACAACAGACACAAAAGATCCGAATCCTCCTGTAGTTTAAATGACAAATATTTTGCTTCATCCTTATTACCTTAAACCAAGCTTTCCTTCGTTCCCATAATCAAAATTATTTAATCATCCTCTACCTTCAAGAGGGAAACTTCCTTAGTACAAACCATATAAGCTGCAGTGCATCCCGCACCAGCGAAAACAGTAAGCTGCAATGCTCACAGCATCAGCAAAACACATAAACGTCGCTTTTCTAGGACAAGTATTAACGCAGAATAATTTTTCAGGCTTTGGCTCAACATCAATCAAGATTACAAAAAGGATCCATATTTCCGTTCCATTCTCCATTTGCTGAAAAAAAAAACTTCTCATATTTGACTACCACAATAATATTTTAGAACCACGTAAATTACACAAACCACAATTCTTCTTTCACGTTGAAGGGAATCAATATACTTACGAAATCCACAGACAGCACTTTACGTACTCAGCTATAAAGAACAAAAAAAACATATATCATCAATATTAACATATCATCGCATATTGGGAAGCCATTGGTTAAACAATCGTATTATCACATCCTGTTTTCAAGATTCCAAACTTACTCATTCCTTTCTCAGAGTTCTCCTATCTTAAAATATTCATACAGCACGCATACTATAGTAAGAGATCCTCATTTATACTGACAGATATAGGATAGTAATAGGTAGATAGTAGCACTGAAAACAGAAAATCGGAAACAAGGCTACTAACAGCTGGGGACCTGGGTTTGCCAGACCCATAATATCCACAGATCGGATATTCCCCTGAGTTTTTGCAATTTCAGCAACGATCTTGCTTCTCTCAGGAGCGACTCTTTTCAATTGACACAAAAAAAGCATTTCACTTGTTCACAAGGAAACCTTTTATCTTTACGTTTGAATCAAACTAAATCCTAATTGCACAAGGAAAGAAAACAAATTAACAACATCACTTCAATCAATCACATAAAAATATCTTTATCATTATTTTTACTAACATATTATTCAAAATTCATACGCCACAAATTGAAACTAATCAATTCATTCTCCTCTCTATAAATCCTATGTACTCATTTGCCATGTCGCTCATTTGTTCCGATTGGCGCCTTCTGGGCTGATCATTTGTCATTGCCGGTTTCGCTCATTCCCATTTGTTGGATTATGTCTGGGGTTGCCGGCCGAATTTCGACATCATGTGGGGCTCCGCCTACAATTCTACTCCCACCGTGTTCATCGTAGTAACGATGCTGGTTGCCGTACCTGTTGCGTTCACGATCTTGTCCCCATCCTCTATCATTTCTGTTGCTCCATCTGTGTTCGCGACTGTTACCCCAGTTTCTATACGGCCTGTCTCGATTATTGTTTCGTTCGCGTCGCGACGACCAGTCACGCCGTTGATTAGTAATACGGCCACGACTGCGATCGCGCTGCTGAGCCCCGTAATAACTTTGTGCCTGATTAGGCGGGCATTCTGGTGTATTGTATTCCAACTCTTGGAGAAGCGTTTTAAACGTTTCCACGTCCTCTTTGCATCGTCCCGCAAGAATGACGTGCCGCAAGTGCATCGGCAATTTGGTGATGCATATCCTAATTAGTTCCGCAGGTCCGTATGGGTCGTATAAAAATTGATTTGCCTGCAGCATGTGGTCGAATAGGCGTGCAGGGCTGCCGAAACCAGACTGGTTCAAATTTGGCAGCATAATTATGCCATGTTTGACCCTATCTTGTGCCGCTTCCGACCAATAGGCGGACAGAAAGGCTTGTCGAAACTCCCGAGTGGAGTTGCAGTGACGCGCTGCCGACCTCATACGACTCGCCGGTTCGCCTTCCAAATAGCCACACATATACTCTATTTTATGTGAACTTGCCCAGTCGGGAGGAAGACAGAACTCAAATTGCTCGAGCCATGCTCGTGGATGTATGCCTTTTTGAGAATTACGGAATATCTCAAATTTTCTTACCGTAAGGAAATGTTTGAAATCAAATCCCCGCATTTCCTCCTGGCGAGGCCCTTGAATGTTTCTATTTGTCTCATGTCTGCCCCTTAAATTACATTCTTCCCTGTCGTCACAATCTCCCTCGTGGCCGGAGTCCCTCTCTGCACTGTTCGTACGGCTATTTTTATTGCTATTGGCGAGTTCGGAATCACACGCCATGCGGTTTTCCAGATGCGCCACGCGTTCTTGTAAATCGCCTGTTACAGCTTTGTGCTGTCTGTTTACTTCAAACTGTCCCTTCTGGAATTTAAGAAGCGAACGCACTTCTTCGGTCTCTGCGGCCGCTACCTGTGTGATATTGTTCTCGCTTTCCGTCAGCTTCATCGTGCCTACAATGTCCGCTAATGCCGCGATCTTCTCATCTATTTGTCTCTTGTCCTCCGCCCCAGTCTGCTTCAGTTGTTCGACCTGCAGTTCCAACGCGTGGATCGCTAAACTGTTGTCCGCTATTGTGTTGCTAACGGCCGTGGGACAATGCGTTTCAGCCTCTTGGACCCTCGAGAGTACCTGCTGATGATCTCTTTGGCATTGTTCTCTCAGCTCTTGGAAATTCCTAAGTAGCCGTTCTTCGCTTTCTTTAGATTCGGCCGCGCCACACCGCTTGCTCTGTTCTAGGGCTTGCAGACGGTCGTCGATTTGTTCAAATGTACGGCCTAATTCTTTCATAATGTCACATTTTACTTCACTTGCCAGATTGTTTATTCTTTGTGAGATATCATCGGACACTCTCTGCATCGACTTGTCAACTTTATTTGTCTGCTGGATTAGTTTTTTGTCTATTTGTTCGTTTAGCTCGCGGATCGATTTTTCGGATGATTCTTTTTGTTCTCGGAACAATTTTTCTGATGATTCTTTTTGTTCTCGGAACGATTTTTCAAATGATTCTTTATTTTGTTGCAATAAGGCTTTCATGAGTTCCGCCAAATCAATTTGGTTAGTTGGAGGCGAATTAATTTCTGGCTCTGATGTGAGCCCGTTCGTGCTGTTTTGCATTTCGTCTGAAGTATTCCCCATTGCATTTTCGGAACCGCCCGACGCGTTAATATTGGAAATCAAATTATCCCCTTGGTCCATGTTGCTTAAGTTGTCGGACCGCTTACTTTTAGCTTGGTTACGTGTCAGCATTAGTGCAATTTACACCCAGTACGCAACACACTAATCACAGTAAATGTATCCCCCAAAAAATTACGACAGTCACAAGAAAGATACCCAACCTAGTACGCACTTTTTCACACGCAAAACAAATTTTTATGTTTGATCGAAACAGTGGAATTTACAAGCGAGAGAAGAAAAAAAAACACACATATATAGAACAAACAAATATAGAAAACAAAACGAGACAAACAACACAACGCCGCTCAACAACGCCGTGAATCTTTTGAACGTCTGCTCAGAAACAACGCAAAAGTTGTTTGAGCGCTGTAGGGAAAAAAAATTAAGATTATATAACGCTTGCAATCTAACGTCTCAGAGATTCCAGAGTCTAGCGGAATCACAGAACAGGGTCGCCATGTGAAAGATTGTAATATGAATTTTGGTATGCTGGAAGCGTTACTGCTAATCAATAAAAGTGAAAGCTGGTTACAAGCCGTTGAGCTGTCTGGGGAGAAGTTAACCGTGCGTTTACTGGGCCACTGTTTCACGACTGGGTAACTAGTCTAGGTTTACCACCTTACCAATCAGACTAACATTGATTATAATCTTTTACAGTCATACAACAACCGGTAATATATCTATATAAAAGGAGAATTTAAATAAAAAGAAAGAAATCAGTTTATATTTGCAAATTTATTTTAAAGATTGTTCATTGAAATTTCAGCATATTATACGTGAGTTATAACTGAGCTGGTGCCTTATTTACGATTGTGAGACTATGAGATTGGAATATTACGGAACACATAAAATATGGAGTCAAGATTGGGAGACTGGATACAACACTGCATTCATAAAACAACACACAAAGAACATTGAAACGCATGCAAGAGAAAGTTAATCACTACAAACAGATTCAAATTTTCACTTAAAGAAATTACTTTCGTAGCACAATCCTGTCCGTCTTGTAATTACCCTTCACGTGGTCAACTTGGTTTACAGAAAGCGTATAACTCCGCAATAATTAAGATAATAAAAATAAATTAGATCAAAAAGCAAATTACAAAACAAAAACCTCGAACTGGTTACTAACGTCTTACTATTAACCTGATGGGTCAAACAGTTATATAAGCACGTGGTACTGGTCTCACAAAGTACACGCCACGTGGGTTGAACATAAAGAAAAGTTGGTATATTCAAAATCTTTTCAAGACGACACGTTATAATCACACAAGCATTTGCATTTAAGATTGATCTTACTTAGAGTTACTGACCAACACGTGGTTCCACTTTACTCACAAAGTAGTAACAAAGCAACTACCGCAAATTAATCTGAACTGGACACGAGAATCACACTCCGCTGCAATTAAAGATAACCTTAGCTATTTTAAAGCTAACCCGAAATAAAATGATTAAATTCTCAGTTAAGCTGAACTTAACAAATCCATTGTCCTATGGACTTAACAGACACGCGCTTAGCCGGAGATCTTACCATTTCAGACGCTCGCTACCGCCAGACTGCTACTGCTGGACTGCCCTGCGCTACCACTGGACTCCAACTGCCGACTGCTCGGCTGCAACTCTCCAACTGCTGACTACTACTGAACTACCCAGCGTGCTCCTGAGAGTCGCTCACAAAGACAAACGGAAGGCGCCAGAGGGGCAGCTTCCTATACCAACATGACAGGGGACGGACCGGACCATACTAAGAACGGAAACCTCTCTGCTTTTAGGAACCGTAGCTACCTGTTTCAACGTTGGTCCTACTGTTCTCTAGCAGACAGCCTTGTCTGCTACCCTCAAGCATGCAGCTACAAACACATTTGATCATTCATCCTCTCACACAGAAGGGAAGGGGGATGACAGTATCTTATCATACACAGTATATAAAAGAAAGCGGATGTAGGTTCCGTATGAGACTGTGTGACATGAATTACATATAAGAATTACATATAAACTGTGCTTTAAAGTGTAGTAGTGTGAGAGATCGTTCTTGTTTACGTGTAAAAGTAACACGTTCCACTACTCAGTCTCCTCCCAGATAGTCAGAAACGCCACAGTAAATTTAGAAGAGGAATTTATTCCATAAAAGACAACAATTTTGAGAAATTAAACATGAAAGGAATCCAACAGAGACCTTTCAAGCTTCTGTGGAATTTGGAAGGTAGGAGACAAGGTACTGGCGGAATTAAAGCTGTGAGGACGGGGTGTGAGTCGTGCTTGGGTAGCTCAGTTGGTAGAGCACTTGCCCGCGAAAGGCAAAGGTCCCGAGTTCGAGTCTCGGTCCGGCACACAGTTTTAATCTGCCAGGAATTTTCACCGTACTGCATGAACTGTTGAATGCATACAGAGCGTTCCTGCACAGGCTTCGCTGCAGTTAACACGTCCCTCCCCTCTACATTTCCTTTTACTATCATTGGTCGGGTGTTGAGTAGCAGTTGTCAGTTATCGCTTAGCAGTTGTTTTGCAGTGTAATCTTTGAACTTATTATTGGAGCGTCTGCGTCAAAAGACTGATTCGAAGCGAACACAGAATGAAAGAATACGGCTTATGCAACTAAAAGAGTTACAACAAACAATCAGTCCAGATGGCAAGTGATGTTTATTTTTATGGTGTGGTAACCGGTTTAAGTCCAACATAGACCATCTTGGGACCAGTTGGTGGCGTGTGGAGTCGATGGGTGGAACCATTCAAAGTCCAAGAGGCACCTGTGATCACCTGAGCAGCTGACAACAGGTGCCTTTTGCTCTGACAGCGGGAAGTGCATCGACTCCACTCGTCACCAAATTCAAATTCAAATGGCTCTAAGCACTATGGGACTTAACATCTCAAGTCATCAGGGCAGACTTAGAACTACTTAAACCTAACTAACCTAAGGACATCACACACATCCATGCCTGAGGCAGGATTCGAACCTGCGACCGTAGCGGCAGTGCGGTTCCAGGCTGAAGCGCCCAGGGGCGCTCGGTCACAGCGGCCGGCCCACTCGTCACCAATGGGGATGTTACTGGTCTGAGGATGGACTACGTACGACTGCAACTGGTTATCATACCATAAAAATAAACACCATTTGCCATCTGGGCTGATTGTTTGTTGTAACTCTTTTAGTTGCGTCAGTCGTATTCTTTCATTCCGTGCTCGCTTTGAATCAATCAACAGACGTATGGAGATATGTAGCTGCTGGGGAATCCTTTTTTGAGCGCTTTACGTCGTTTCCAATCCAAGTTTTGATGAGTCAGGATCCGAGTTCCTGGTTCGTGGTGACGACACCAGCGAGGTGCTGGCCATCCATTCCCTGCCGCTGTCATGCGACGCCTCCTCGTCCACGCCACTGTGCGATGCCGGCTGCTGCCCTCGGCTCGCCGGCCCAGGGCGGGTTATTTACGGGCCTGACGCCGCGCTGGCCTAAGCGGCGGGAGGCGAAAACAGACGGCGTGGCGTAGGAAGGCCCGCCGCTCCGCTCCGGAAACCGCCGTTATTTACGTCTCTGCGCCCCATTTGCGAATTCTGCTCCGCGGCGGAACGCCTACCTCGCTAATCAAGATTCCACCTCAACTCTGCGTAATCAATTCATCACGCAGAAAGTTTGCAATAACCTTCTTTTTTTATTTCTCGTCTTCTAATAAAGGGCGTTAAAAAATGAAGTTCTCGCGACAGTGCGAACTGTCCTGAACGTGACAGTTTTTTATTTATTTATTTTTTTTTTTTAAATACGCAACACTCCAAGTGGAAATCACGCCTGCCTTCCCCTGAACCGAGAACTGTTCGGCCACCTCGTTATAGTGCGATTTCCTGCTTAATTATAAAACTTGATTTTTTCCACGAATGACATCTTGAAAGCCACCGTAAAATGCCGTTTCAGATGGTTTTATTTTAATGTTAATTTTCTGTAGGTGACCGCCATCTGGCAATATAAACAGCAGCAACAAAAAATGTTCAAATGTGTGTCAAATCTTATGGGACTTAACTGCTAAGGTTATCAATCCCTAAGCCTGCACACTACAACGACAAACAGATACACCCATGCCCGAGGGAGGACTCGAACCTCCGCTGGGACCTACCGCACAGGCCATGCCTGCAGCACCTTAGACAGCTCGGCTAATCCCTTGCGGCTAGACAGCAGCATGTCATTTAGCTTTTTCCCCAAGGCTGCATCTAGACAACTAGGACCGACCACCTGATAAGCTCTGCACAGGCCGTTGTGTTCCATTCAGTCCAGTTAGCCGGTACCCACGCCCCCCCCCCCCCCCCCACCTCACAACGAAGTATGACTACGCTGCCGAGGCCGCGGGCACGGTTATCCATGCAGCACCATGTGGAGGTCGGGATGTGTGGAGGTCTTTTGTCTTTTTTGTTTAAGACACCGCTGTGATTACTGTTGAAATTGCAATGCGCGAAATTTCGAAATGGAAAATTAGAAAACTTTAATTTCTAAGAAGAGAAAAAAAGAAGCTTAGTGCTGGGGATAGTTGTTCCTTCACCGGCGCTGCTCGAGGAGGTGGCCTAGGAACGTCTCATCGATCTCGACGTCCCTGAGCAGGGCATCCCATTATTAGTTAATTACGAGAGGTAATTAAAGTCTCGGTCGTCACGAGTCGATCCATCTCTCGCATAACTGTTCTAATATCTACGTTTCGTTAGCGCTTTTATACTGTATGTACTTTGATTAGCTTCATTACTTGTGTTACAGTCCTATATTAATGTAATTTAACTGCAAAGTTAACATGGTGCCTGATCTATCAACCGGCCACGATCTATCGTACTTATTCTACTAACAGTTTCCTATTGCACTTAATCTACTTATTACTATTCCTTTATTTAGTGTTTTTCGTTGTGTATGGTGCCTGTTATTTTTGTCTCGCCTTGTACGTGTCTTAATTAGCAGTTTTTCTATGTTAATGTAGTCAAAAAGAATGGCGTGGCAGCCTCAGAGAAGAAAGTAGAACGTTCCCGGAGGCAACCAGAACAACGCAGAGCCTAGACGTGGATATTCCTGACGCCACTGAACTCGAGGACCATACCTATGAGGTGAGGGAGATATGCAACTGTATCAGCGAGGATACCGCCACGTAAGAGGATCGCCACCCCACTACCAATTCGGGAAAGATGGCAGACTTGTGCCGTAAAGTCTCCTGAAGGAGGTAAAAGTCAACGTCCGCAGCATGCAGCATTTCACGGAGTAATGCCAGTTTATGTAATGAGAATGGTATTGACACTGACTGTTGCTATGCGATAAGTTTGAAAAGCTGGCAACAGCAGAAGGGCGGGCGATGCAAACACTGCGACCTCCCAATTAGGCCCCTGTAGTGGGTCACATCACTGTGACACGGAGGAAGCCGACCCCACCAAGGCGGTTCCATCACTCTGTACACCTCCAGAACTTCCAGCCTCAGCTTCGATGTCGTTCGCTCAGGGGACAGACGTCTCACTTGGCCGTTACAGTGGAATATATCAGAGGTGCGCCCACTGGTAGCGTCAGACACAGAAAGTGGGGGGGGGGGGGGGGGGGAACCGCCTCAGACGCAGGCGGGGGAAGGTCGACGGTGTTCATAACTGGATACTGACAGGACATAAGAGTTACCCAAGTACGACTCACGACCCGTCCTCAAAGCTTCAATTCTGCCAGTACCTCGTCTCCTACCTTCCAAACTTCACAGAAGCTCTTCCGCGAACCTTGCAGAACTAGCACTCCTGGAAGAAAGGATATTGCGGAGACATGGCTTAACCACAGCCTGAGGGATGTTTCCAGAATGAGATTTTCACTCTGCAGCGGAATGTGAGCTGACACTAAACTTCCTGGCAGATTAAAACTGTGTCCCGGACCGAGAATCGAACTCGAGACCTTTGCCTTTCGCAGGCAAGTGCTCTACCATATCCTTCCTTCCTAGAGTGCTGCAAGGTTCGCAGAAGACCTTCTGTGAAGTTTGGAAGGTAGGAGACGAGGTACTGGCAGAACTAAAGCTGTGTCGTGAATCGTGCTTGGGTAGCTCAGATGGTAAAGCACTTGCCCGCGAAAGGCAAAGGTCCCGAGCTCGATTCTCGGTCCGGCACACAGTTTTAATCTGCCAGGAAGTTTCGTATCAGCACACACTCCACTGCAGAGTGAAAATCTCATTCTGGATGACACAAGAGGTGTGGCGCTGTCTCTTCCGTCACCTCCTCCAAACATGTTGTTCCGTGTCGGATGGCGGTCAGCAGAAAAGCGAAGGTCGGTAGAGCTCCATAACCAACAACTACGGTAGAGAGAGACGGCTTGCGTCTGCTGACGGCCATCGTCCGTTGGTATTGCCTCTGGCGGCAGTATAGGAGAGACAGGCAAAACGTCTATCGCGTCGTGGAGTCGGCGCCGGTGCCGATTGATTCAGAGAGTTCGCAGAAGGCAGCTCCACTGCAGACGCGTAATGTAGAGGTGGCACAGCGGACGCCACTGCAAGAGCGACGTCTCCGATAGGCGTCTGAACTAGTCTACAACGGAGACATTGAGAATGGACATGGCCTTCCTGGCCACAGCCTGAACAATTGCTCGGCTGGCCATCGTACATGACGACAGTCCTGCAGCCAGCAGTTACCAAGTAAGAGGGCACGTGGTCCACGGGTCAGTTTTTATTTGACGAACACCATCGAGGACACGGTAGGTTTCGAATATCTTCCACGTTTCAGCAACGTGACAGACGACGTTTCCGTAAAGTTTAAAGGCGACCACCACAGCGTCCGACAGCACCTCAAACGGGAGTTAGAAAACGTTTAACGTTCGTAGGCCAGAAGCAGAGTGATCAACCACGACAGCACCTATATGGATGTCCGAGTATCGGAACTCGATATCTTTAGCATGGCACAGCGAAAGTTGGGCGCAGAGGCTTCATTTGCTAGCTTTCTGTACACAGTGGTACTAAGGATCGAAAAATGAATTCCGAGATTATCTTGTGGCAAGAGAATCATTTCGTCCCGTACAAACTGTTCTGCTTCATACGCCTTTGGTCGGTTATGGTCCAAAAGCAAAGTTAATTTAATCGTGGCTTGGTGATAGGAAAAGGTTGTGATGGTAGAAGAATTTGGACACGAAGACAAGGTGCTAGGCGAAAGTAAAGAAACGCGCGCTCGCTCGCAAGCAGTGCAACATGTGAGACGCAAACCAGGAGCGCTCGGCTCACCACTGCCGAAGGCAGACTGATCGACTATTCAGCTACGTACGAGTGAAATTGTTCGGTGTGTATGATGTACACAGGACTGAATAAATCTAAGTTTGACCCACTTTGACAGACCACAAATTAGAATTAAGTCAACTTAACACAGGACGTATGTCTTAATTCAATTACGAAATAGCTAATTAATCTAAGTAGCAATTATTCATGTTAAACAATTAAATATTCAGTCATACTGTTAAACATCACTGGTTACCGTTGTCCTTTAAAGGCGAATTATGAAACAAATAATTCTTGAATAAGAAATAAGGCTCGTCGGCACAGTGTTAGGTTCTTAGATTTACTTTTGGAGGAGGCAGAGTTGATATGGAACACGTTAGATCACTTTACTGTAACTTGAACAAGAGTAAATACTTAACTTTCCCCACAGGAATGCCGTGAGCATTGATTACAGTCACTGAACACTAGCGTATCACTTCATACAGTACAAGATAATAGTCTCTTCTCTGAAAGTGCAATTGGCTATAAACTTTGCTAGGTGGTTCTGCCTAATACAACTCTAGCAACGCTGGCTCTATGGTGGGACGACGCTGTCGTCTTCGGCGGTAATTGCAGTCCGGGCTGGGCGGCACTCCGCTCTGACGTCAGTCTTCAGCAGCGGCGGCGTGTGGAAACTCTTGAGGGCGTTTGTGCGCCGATGTCTCTCATCGTCGCTGCGTCTGGCAGCGACTGTGCTTACTTGTGGTTCAGTCGTGAGGGACCAACTTTGTCCTGGTATCCCGTTCTTCTGGTGAAACCATAATTTTAACGAAATCTTTTTACCCGTAATTATTGTCAATACTTGGTTTACAATAACATTGATAAGCGAGACGTAAAACTGTTAAAAGAAATATGCAGAAAACTCACGTAAAGTGAGTGATAGTGGAAAAAAATTCCGTGCGATACACGTAAATACCATGAAACTGTCACAAATAATTTAGAGCACAGTGAACTAGACAAGAATTCCCTTATCTCGAGTGGATTACGGTAACTGCTGCGGAGATGAAGGGAGACTTGCAGGAAACCGACGCTTGGTGCAGGGAGTAGCAGCTGATCCTCAGCGTAAACAAATGTGACGTATTGTTTATAAATAGACAGAAAGAGCCACTGTTGTATGATTGCCGGCCGGAGTGGCCGAGCGGTTCTAGGCGCTGCAGTCTGGAGCCACGCCACCGCTACGGTCGCAGGTTCGTATCCTGCCTCGGCCATGAATATGTGAGATGTCCTTAGGTTAGTTAGGTTTAAGTAGTTCTAACTTCTAGGGGACTGATGACCTCAGAAGTTAACGCCCATAGTTCTCAGAGCCATTTGATTTGTTGTATGATTATACGATTGCAGTACAATCACAAGAAGCGGTTCCACAAAATATCCAGGAGCATGCGTACAGAGCGATTTAAAGTGGAACAACCACATAAAACAAGTCACGGGAGGGGCAGACGCTAGACTGAGATTCATTGGAAGAATCCTGAGGCAATGTAGTTCACTAGTTCTACGAATAACTGAATATTGTTCGTCAATATGTGAGACGCATCAGATAGAATCGATAGAGGAAATAGAGACTATCCTAAGACAAGCATTACGTTTCATTGCAGGCTCATAGAGTAGGCACGAAAGCGTCACGTAAATCATCAAGCAACTCCAGTGGCAGGCGCTGCAAGAGAGGCTTTCTGCATCACAGTCTGTTTCAACGTATAAGTTCCGAGAGCGTACGTTCCTAGAACAGTCAACTAATACGAGTATATTGCTTCCTCCTACGTATATCTCGCGAAAATACCTTCAACATAAAATTAGAGAGACTAGAGCCTCCACGGCGGCTTACCTGCAGTCGTTCTTACTGAGAACCATACGCGACTGAAACAGGAAAAGGGGCAAGGGACAACGGTACACAAAGAACACTCCGCCACATACCGCAGGGGGCTTGCGCAGTATAGATGTGGGTGTAGAACGTTACGTCTCTAACGAATGTCTACACTGAAACCTCATTGCACATTATAAGTAAAGAAGGCCTAAAGCAGAACATTTCATTGTGTCATTCTACATGAATGATAGCATACTCTCGAGATATATCTCAAAAATATTTTATGCAAAATCATTTGAAAGGCAATATTTACATCTCGATTATGTTTTGAGTGTTATCAGCAGTGTTGGTCATTGCAAAGAAGTGGATAAGTCAAAGTACAAGTGCATCTTAGACACAACCTTTCATCTCGTATAGGCTAAAATTTTTAAACGTGTGAGCTGTTGGAAACAATACCAGTTATTTGTGTCATGGAAATTTTGAAGGAGATACAACTTTTCTATTGCAACGCAGATGCTCGTATGCCACACTTAATAACTACCAGCTGGAGCAGTAAGCATTTCGTCCTCTACAAGGAGTGTTAAAAAGACGAGAAATTTTGCCGAAAGTTTTCTGTAGTCAGAGAACACATGGATGAATTACACTGCCTATACATTCTTGCAACGAATTTCAGTCTCTTATTTTCTTTCTCCAAGGATGCAATTATGTAGCCCTTTCACTGTAGAACGCTCTACACAGAAACTACAGGAAAATTGACGATTGAGACAGATTCCAGGGACATACCGGCAAACACGCAAGCAAATGATATCAGGTCTTTTCGCCAAATTAAGCTCACTCAGTACACGTATTTACTTATATTATATGCCAACTAGCTCCGCAGATGACGAAGAGATTGAAGAAATGTATGATGAGACAAAAGAAATTATTCAGATAGTGAAGGGGGACGAAAATTTAGTCATGGTGGACTGGAATTCGGAAAAAGAAAAGAAAGAGAAGGAGAAGTAGTAGGTGAATATGGAATGGGGATAAGGAATGAAAGAGGAAGCCACCTGACAGAATTTTGCACAGAGAATAACTTAATCATGGCTAATACTTGGTTTAATAATCATAAAAGAAGGTTGTATAGGTGGAAGAGGCCTGGAAGCACTGGAGGTTTTTAAACAGATTATGTGATGGTAAGACAGAGATTTAGGAACTAGGTTTTAAATTGTAAGGCATTTCCGAGGGCAGATGTGGGTTCTCACCACAATCTATTGGTTATGAACTGTAGATTAAAACTGAAGAAACTGGGTGGGAATTTAAAGAGATGGAATTTAAAGAGATGGGACCTGGACAAATTGAAAGAACCAGAGGTTGTAGAGAGTTTCAGACAGAGAATTACGGAACGATTGACAAGAACGGGGGAAAGAAATACAGTAGAAGAAGAGTGGGTAGCTTTGAGAGATGAAATGATGAAGGCAGCAGAGGAACAAGTAGGTAAAAAGACGAGGGCTAGTAGAAGTCCTTCGGTAACAGAAGATATATGGAATTTAATTGATAAAAAAAGGAAAATATAGAAATGCAGTAAATGAAGTAGGCAAAAAGGAATACAAATGTCTCAAAAATGAGATCGACAGGAAGTGCAAAATGGCTAATCAGGGATGGCTACAGGACAAATGTAAAGCTGTAGAGGCATATAGCACTAGGGATAAGATAGATACTACCTACAGATAGATACTATCTACAGGAAAATTTAAGAGACCTTGGGAGAAAAGAGAACGACTTGTATGAATATCAATTGCCCAGATGGAGAACCGGTTCTAAGCAAAGAAGGGAAAGCAGAAATGTGGAAGGAGTATGTAGAGGGTCTATAGAAGGACGATGTACTTGAGGGCAATATTATGGAAATGGAAGAAGACTTAGATGAAGAGGAAGTGATAGATATGATACTGCGTGAAGAATTTAACAGAGCACTGAAAGATCTGAGGCGGAACAAGGCCCCGGGAGTAGACAACATTCCATTAGAGCTACTGAAAGCCTTGGGAGAGCCAGCCCTGACAAAACTCTGCCATCTGGTGAGCAAGATGTATGAGACAGGTGAAATACCCTCAGACTTCAAGAACGATATAATAATTCCAATCCCAAAGAAAGCAGGTGTTGACAGGTGTGAAAATTACCGAACTATCAGTTTAATAAGTCACTGCTGCAAAATACTAACACAAATTCTTTACAGACGAATGGAAAAACTGGTAGAAGCCGACCTCGGGGAAGATCAGTTTGGATTCTGTAGAAATGTTGGAACACGTGAGGCAATACTGAGGCTACAAATTACCTTAGAAGGTAGATGAAATGGAAATGAGCGTTTGGCGTCATTGGCCGGGAGGCCCCTTACGGGTGCAGGTCTTATTACATTCGACGCCACATTGGGTGACCTGTGCGGCGTATAGGGATGAAATGATGATGAAGGCAACACAACATCCAATCCCTTAGCGGAGAAAATTCCCGACCCAGCCTACGTTTCTAGCATGTGTCGACTTAGAGAATGGTTTTGACATTGGTGACTGGAATACTCTCTTTCAGATTTTGAACGTGGCAGGGGTAAAATACAGGGAGCGAAAGGCTACTTACAATTTGTACAGAAACCAGATGACACTTATAAGAGTCGAGGGTCATGAAATGGAAGCAGTGGTTGGGAAGGGAGTGAGGCAGGGTTGTAGCCAATCCCCGACGTTATTCAATCTGTTTATTGAGCAAGCAGTAAAGGAAACAAAAGAAAAATTTGGAGTAGTAATTAAAATCCATGGAGAAGAAATAATAACTTTGAGGTTGGCCGATGATATTGTAATTCTGTCGTAGACAGCAAAGGATCTGAAAGAGCAGTTGAACGGAATGGACAGTGTCTTGAAAGGACGATATAAGATGAACATCAACAAAAGCAAAACGCGGATAATGGAAAGTAGTCAAATTAAATCAGCTGATGCTGAGGGAATTAGATTAGGAAATGAGACACTTAAAGTAGTAGATGAGTTTTGCTATTTGGGAAGCAAATGGTCGAAGTAAAGACGATATACAATGCAGACTGGCAATGGAAAGGAAAGCGTTTTTGAAGAAGATAAGTTTGTTAACATCGAGTACAGATTTAAGTGCTAGGAAGTCTTTTCTGAAAGAATTTGTATGGAGTGTAGCTATGTATGGAAGTGAAACAAGGACGATAAATAGTTTAGACAAGAAGAGAATAGAAGCTTTCGAAATGTGGTGCTACAGAAGAACGCTGAAGATTAGACGGGTAGATCAAGTAACTAATTTGTGTCACAAGTTTACTAAAAGAAGAGATCGGTTGTTAGAACATGTTCTGAGGCATCAATGGATCACCAGTTCAGTGCCGGAGGCCAGCGTGAAGGGTAAAAATCTTAGGAGGAGACCAGGAGATGGATACACAAAGCACGTTCAGAAAGATGAAGGTTGCAGTAGTTACTTGGATATGAAGAAAATTGCTCAGGATAGAGCAGCATCGCGAGCTACATATTCTATAAATATAGAATAGGAAAAATAGTTAACACTCTCGATTTAGGTAGTCTATGTGTTAAACATATTAAAAAATAACAGAAATATACAGATTAAATTAATAAAAGATAGATGAAATTTCCCATGTTGTCGAATATACGTACACTAACATGTAGGGGTAAAGCTTCCTTTTCATTAGTAAACCTTCACTACCAGGTAATTACAGATTTTGTAGCTATCCTTGACGAAATGCATTGTCTTATTCTTTTTTCCGAATCATAGTTGGAGGAAGCATTATGTATGCCACTGCCCGAAGCCGCTGAATGTTTAATAAATAGAATTAAGCGCTTCCTTTTTCGTACTTGAAACAGTGGATGGGGTTTAGTGTTCTTCGTGGATTGTAAAAATGATTGTACTACCTGCAGTGCATATTTGACATTCACGTCTGCAGGATCAAGAGTAAATTACATGCGTCAAGATAGTGATTACACCGTGTCTTGAGCAGTGAAATTAACAGGAAAGGCGGAGCGATTAATATCGGCAGTAAATGCGCAACCCCGCGCAATAGAGACGTCCGTGAGGGAGGCAGGCAGAGATAAATTTGTCGGCTTCAGTTGGCGCCCATTAGGTGAGAACACTTCCGCGCCAATAGCCGAGGTCATCCGTTACGGCAGCGCCCACGACTGACGACACAGCAGGCAGACGCAAAACAAGTGACTCAGCAGCCAGGCAGGCGGGCGGCTTTATTGCCGGGCAACGGTTGCCGGCCTTGAGGAGAGCCGTCGAGATAAAGCAGACAGATGGCGCGAGAGCCCGCCGCGAGGCCTGCCGGCGAGCTCCAACGCGGAAACCCAGCCGATGACTCAGGAACTGCAGCTTGGAACAAGACGCTCGCCCAGATATCATCGTACTGCGCCGCAGCTGAGCGAACGGGAGAGGTGAAATAACTGCCAGCGGAAACTTGCCCGTTATCACCCCCACCTATCTAGCATAACAGTTTCGTTATTACTTTAAATGTAGCATGATTCTAGACAGATAAATTACTTAATTATTACACATTTTTGCCCTTAATACAGTCTTTGAACATCAATGTTACGTGTTTATTCAATTTTCTCTTGTTTTCATCTTCATTTTCTCTTCCCATAATCTGTTCAGCCTCTGATTGCGTTCCTGTTTCCTGTGTTCTGTCCATATTTTCCCTGTTTTCTTCCTTTCTTTTACTTCTAATTGCGTGTTCATAATCCTGTTTCTGAATCTGTGTCTTTCAGTTATCGACTCCCTGTTGACTCCTGCTTGTTATAGGTCTTCTGTTTCTTGAAGTCGTTTGGTTTCTTTATTGAACTGTTTACTACATTCAAAAATTCTCTTTGTGAGTCTGTTGTTGCTCGTTCAGTGTATATCTTCATAGACTGTTAATCGGTATTTACTGCTCATATCTGTGCGTGTGTATGTGTGTTCGTATACGAGGAAGATCTGGAAAGTAACGCCTCCGAATTTTTCATTCTGTTCTCAATACCGGGTTTAGTATTTCATGTCATGCATACTACTTGATCGATATTCCTGCTACGCTGACGCAAGTTGCAACCGTCTGCCGCTGGAGTGCTCCGAATTATGGTGTGTAACATGGCGGTAACACAACTATGTCGGTGCGTAAGAAACAGCGTGTTGTAATCGAATTTCTAATGAAACGTGATTCCGACTGAAATCTATAAATCTATAGAAGAATGAAAGCTTTGTATGGTGATGATTGTATCGACATCAGTAATGTGCGAAGTTGGGCTGTAAGTGCCCATAATGAAGGAAACTATGGTGCTAACCTCACCATGTTTGACCGAACTCGGTATGGACGCAAGTACGGCAACCGACGAGACTCATCGGAATCGGGTTGAAGATCTCGACAGAGAAAATCGTCAAATGACACATACAGGTAAGCGTGACGTATAACGAGAGCGTGGACAGTGCAGAAAACTGTGTGCATGGTTGGTGACTCGAATGGTCACTCCTGTCATGAAATAGAGAAGATAGACATTTGTCAATGATATTCTTCGCGTTTCCAGAGTTGACCCCGAAAAAAGGCGCAGCATCTATGGAGTCTCTTCGAGAACTGCTCTTTCGTAGTGATCAGGAAGTGCAAGCAGAAACGAAGTTGTGGCTCTTATCAACAAAGTCGAGCCGGCCGCGGTGGCCGTGCGGTTCTGGCGCTGCAGTCCGGAACCGCGGGACTGCTACGGTCGCAGGTTCGAATCCTGCCTCGGGCATGGGTGTGTGTGATGTCCTTAGGTTAGTTAGATTTAAGTAGTTCTAAGTTCTAGGGGACTTATGACCTAAGATGTTGAGTCCCATAGTGCTCAGAGCCATTTGAACCATTTTTTGAACAAAGTCGAACATGCTACAGTGACGATATCAACAAACTCGTCTCTCGTTGTGAGAAATGGGCTCGTCGCCAGGGTGATTATGTTGAGAAATAAATCTGTAGACGTGACGAATAAAGATGTCAATTTTGACATAAAAATTCGGAGGCATTAGTTTTCAGCACGCCCTCGTGATTCTTTGGTAAGCCTCTTAACCCATATACCACATCAACCTGGGGATATATATATATATATATATATATATATATATATATATATATATATATATATATATATGTTGAAAGAAATGATTTAAAATTTACAAGAATAATTCGTCGCCCGTACCACCATACGTAATTAGGAAGCTGACGGAGTGAGAGACTGGAGGGCAATATTGAAAAATAATAGGCACTAACATAATATTCATACAGACGCAGGTGTGCCAATTTGAAGCTCATAGTTTAAAGTTTACTGTTGCTGTACAGCCGTTGTCCTCTGCGTGAGAGTTGTCGCAGATATTCGCACGAAAGCTCGGTGAGTGAGTCACGAGGAAGCACGTTATCTGCGGCTCCGTATTTGCGGTTTCCTTCGCACTCGCGGAAGTCTGAAGTGCAGTTACTACAGTGTTAAAGCAAACGAATTCCCACAAATCTGAAGGCGACAAATAAGTGACGAAACAACACGACAGTGGTTTCCTGGTACTGCGGTTCTTTACATGGTTATCTGTCGTTTGCATTGAACACATAAACCAGCACCGTTTTAAATCCACCTCTGTACTTGTCAAGCCATTGTACTGTGTGTTGCGGAGGAGTCATAGAGTACTAGTCTCGTTGGTCCTCTTCCCTCGATCTCCTGCTCGGAACGAGTTACTATACACTTGAACCTATCTAATTTCACAGCTTTTGTTGTGCAAGATATTCTCAGAATTATTTCGATGCCATCCATTGGAACTTTGTGGAACTACTGTGACGCTCTCGAGTTGACAAAGTAAAGAGATACTGGGATGACGAAAGTCATGAGATAGTGATAAGCACATCTACGGATGGCGGTGGTATTAAGAACACGAAGTACGAAAGGGCAACGTACTGGCGGAGCTGTCGTGTTCAGGTGGGCGGAGCTGTCGTGTTCAGGTGGGCGGAGCTGTCGTGTTCAGGTGATTCGTGCGAAAAAGTTTCCGCTGTGATTATGGCCGCACGACGGGAATTAACAGACTTTGAACGCGCAGTGGTAGTTGGAACTAGACGCATGAGACATTGCACTTCGGAAATCGTTAGGGAATTCAGTATTCTGAGATCCAGTGTCAAGGTTATGGCTAGATTTCAGGCATTGCCTCTCACCGCGGACAGCGCTGTAGCCGACGGCTTTCACTTGATCAGCGAGTGCAGCTGCGTTTGCGTAGAGATGTCAGTGCTAACGAACAAGCAACACTGCGTGAACCGAGGAAATCAATGTGGGACGTACGACGAAAGTATCCGTTAGGACAGTGCGGCGAAATTTATCGTTAATCTGCTATAACAACAGACGATGGACGTGAATACCTTTGCCAACAGCACGACATCTCCTGCAACGCCTCTCCTGGAGTCATGCCCATATCGCCGGCCGCTGGTGGCCGAGCGGTTCTGGCGCTACAGTCTGGAACCGCGCGACCGCTACGGTCGCAGGTCCGAATCCTGCCTCGGGCATGGATGTTTGTGTTGTCCTTAGGTTAGTTAGGTTTAAGTAGTTATAAGTTCTAGGGGACTTATGACCTCAGCAGTTAAGTCCCATAGTGCTCAGAACCATTTGAACCATGGCCATATCGGTTGGACCCTAGACGACTAAAAAATCATGATCTGATCAGATGATTCCGGATTCCAATTGGTAAGAGCTAATGTTAGGGTTCGAGTGTCGCGCAGATCCCACGAATCCATGGGTTGTCAACAAGCCACTGCGCAAGCTGGCCGTGGCTTCAAAAGCTGTAGGCTGTGTTTTCATGGAATAGACTAGGTCCTCTGTTCCAACTCGACCGATCATTGACTGGAAATGGTTATATTCGGCCACTTGGAGCCTACTTTCAGTAATTTATGACGACAATGCGTCATGTCACTTCGCCGCGGATGTTCGCGGTTGCTTTGAAGAACATTCTGGGCAATTCGAGCGAATGATCTGCTCACCCAGATCGCCCGATATGAACCATATCAACCATCTATGGGACATAATCGAGAGCTCAGTTGGTGCGACCCTTTTACTGTTATGGAATGCTATAGAGGCAGCTTGGCTCAGTAGTTCTGCAAGAGACTTCCTACGACTTGTTCAGTACATGCCACGTCGAGCTGCTGCACTACGCCGGGCAAAAAGAAGGTGCGACGGGATATCAGAAGGTATGCTATGACTTTTGTCACCTCAGTGTATGTGGAAGGGTTAGGTGACGCTCTCGGGCTGACATGGCAAACTTATGAAGAAACGAGCAGCTATTCTGTTTATCCTCTGTATGTGTTCTGTTGATAGAATTGCGTAAAGATACTACTCCGTGGGTAGACAGCACTTCCTAAGGATCTCCCAAAGAATTCAAGTCAGACATTTGTTTTATCCACAACTTAATTCTTGTAGTCTTTTTTTCATTGATTAGTCTGGATGTAAACCATTACGTTTACGGTTTGCAGTGATTCTAGAGATTAATCAGTGACGGTGTAGTTAAACCTGCTCGTGTAACGTAAGGCGGAATGCGCCAGCTTACTGGCTTGCGAGGTCAGCTACGCCCGGACGGAATCTGCGTGGCGTTTAAGTCTGCGGATTGTGGTACATCAGCCAGCGTGAATGTAGTTTTTATGCCTTTTCCCATTCTGGTTGAGAAAAATACTGGGTTGTTCCCTAGATTCCTCCTCAGAGAATACGATACACAAACAATTACAATACTGTAAGATACGCGACGAAGCTGACACGATTTCACACCAGATTGCGCACATGGCCTCCTTCCAGTTGCTTAACTGGGACTGCGATGTGTGTGTTTGTGTATGGGGGGGAATGGGGTTTTGGTAGACGAGTAGGGAAAACAATCGCGTAATGTTCGATTACAACATTAGTAACGTGCTGCTTGACACAGCTACCTCGATTTATATCTAGGCGTAACGTTGCAAAGCGATATAAAAAGGAACGAGTATTTAAGGGTCGACTTTCGCTTATTGGGAAAATTTAAGGAAATTATGTTTCATCTGTAAGGCCGACCGTGTATAGAGTACTAGGGCGACCCACTCTCGAGTACCGCTCGAGTGTTTGGGATCCCCAACAGGGCGGATTAACCCTCGCAGTACAAAGGGAAGGGAGGAGGCAGAATACTTTATGCCTATCTCTTGCAAATATACCTTATTTTAAAATTTTAATATTTTCAGGTTCATGAGCCTGCTTACACATCTATATATTTTAAAAATATATGTTGTGAATAAGATTCAATGATAATTAAAAATCTGTATTCCATGAAATTTTGTGGTGGTCATAAAATGTTCTTCCTCTCTGGGTATGCTTTACGGATAATGCGTTGGTATTGCTAAGAGGTCGGTAAAAGATATTTTCAGGTTCTGGACCCTACTTATAGATACGTACCTACTTAAAACGGATGTTTATAATAAAAGATAACAACAATTAACGAATTTTTTAAATATCTATATTTTTGTGGTGGGGATAAAGTAGCACCCCGTGGTAGTTCGCGTTATGGAAAATGCGATGGTACTGTTAGGGTTGAAGGAAGCATCGAAGCAATTCAGAGGCCGACCGCTAGATTTGTTACCGGTAGCTTTGAATAACACGCAAATGGAGGCGTTTCGGGAACTTAAATGGGAATTGCTGGAGGGAACGCGGCGTTCTTTTCGACGAGCACTGTTGAGAAAATTTAGAGAATTGGCAATTGAGGCTGACTTCAGAACGATTCTGCTGCCGCAAAGATAAATTTCGCGCAAGGACCACGAAGATAAAATCAGAGAGATTAGGGCACTTTTGGAGGCATATAGATAGTGGTTTTCCTCTCGCTCTATTTGCGAGTGGCACAGGAAAAGAAATGATTAGTAGTGGTACAAAGTACTCTGTGCCACGCATCATACGGTGGGCTGCGGAGTACAAATATGGATGTAGATATAGATGTAAAAGGGCATTCGGCCAAGATGTTAAATAACGAAAATAAAATTTACCAAATCCTAAAAACGACGATCTGGTACTGTAGCGTATAAGTGATAGGGGGAACAAGATGGCATCATTAAACAGTATGCAAGCGGCTGAAACGTCACCGTTCGTCTTTTACTATGCGCCTAAATCCAAGCGTTGCCGCTATACGAATTGTGTAGTTGAACCTAACTGTCTGCACACTGATTCCCACACATACTATTCAACATCTGGGCGTTCAGCTTCACACACCTAGTAATGTTTCCAATGCACAGGCATTTGCTACGTTACATTTGTTTGCGTTGAGAGTTAGCTGTCCCTCTTTGCATTAAACTTCCCTCCCGCATTCACAACCATTTTTAAAGATGCGACTTCCGAAACATCGAACTAATTAGTGCTACACGTATACCGAGAAACGTATCGTAAAATCATCTGGTTATTCTCAGGTAATCAGAATTCGCTTGAGAATTTCTTGGTAAGGAGAATGCAGCTTGTTGTCTTGGATGGGGACTCATCGAGATAGACAGAAATAACATCAGGTCTGCCTGAGGGAAGTGTGTTGGGATCCTTGCTATTCAAGTTGTGTCCAAATGACCTGACAAACATTTTAAGATTATGCAGTGATATATAATTTAGTACGATCTAAAAAAAGTAGCACGAATGTCCAGTCAAATTTTGATACGATTTCGAAGTGGTGTAACGATAGGAAAATTGTTTTAAATGGACAGAAATGTAACTCTGTGAATTCACAAAACGCACAGAAGTAGTGTCCTATGATTACAGTATCAGTGAGTCACAACTGGAATCATTGAACTCATGCAAATATCTAGGTGTTACAGTTTGGAGCCCAGGTAGTAAAATGGTCACAGAAACTCAGTGGTCGGTCTAGCAGGTGGCACACTTCGGTTAATTGCTAGTACACTGGGAAAGTGCTCAGTCTCCTTAGCATATTGTTTAGAAAACACTTGTGCATGCTATCTTAGAATTTTGCCCAAATGTGTGAAGCCACATCAAAGAGGTTAGTTTCGCACAAGGGATAGCAAAACCAAACATTCAACACAAACCAAGAGAAATTTTACCAACAATAGATAACACACACATTAAAATAGACAATCCACCAAACATAACAGACATGGAACACTTCTGGAGCAACATATGGTCAAACCCGGTACAACATAACAGGCATGCACGGTGGATACATGCAGAAACAGACACATACGAGATGATACCACAAATGCCTGAAGTGATAATTTTGCAACATGAAGTCACCCAAGCAATTAATTCTACTCACAATTGGAAAGCCCCTGGAAAAGATTAAATAGCAAATTTCTGGCTAAAGAAGTTCACCTCAACACATTCACATCTAACTAAATTATTTAACAGTTACATTGCAGACCCATACACATTCCCTGATACGCTTACACATGGAATAACTTATCTGAAACCTAAAGATCAAGCAGACACAGCAAACCCAGCAAAATATCGCCCCATAACATGCCTACCAACAATATACAAAATATTAACTTCAGTCATTACACAGAAATTAATGACACATACAACACAGAACAAAATTATAAATGAAGAACAAAAAGGCTGTTGCAAAGGAGCACGAGGATGTAAAGAGGAACTGATAATAGATGCAGAGGTGACATATCAAGCTAAAACTAAACAAAGGTCGCTACACTACGCATATATTGATTACCAAAAAGCTTTTGATAGCGTACCCCACTCATGGTTACTACAAATATTGGAAATATACAAAGTAGATCCTAAATTGATACAGTTCCTAAACATAGTAATGAAAAATTGGAAAACCACACTCAATATCCAAACAAATTCAAATAATATCTCATCACAGCCAATACAAAGAGACCCATTAAGTCCGTTCTGGTTCTGCCTTGCTCTGAACCCACTATCCAACATGCTAAATAATACAAATTATGGATATAATATTATTGGAACATACCCACACAGATCACACATTTGCTATACATGGAAGATCTAAAACTACTGGCAGCAACAAATCAACAACTCAACCAATTACTAAAGGTAACAGAAGTATTCAGCAATGATATAAATATGGCTTTTGGGACAGACAAATGTAAGAAAAATAGCATAGTCAAGGGAAAACACACTAAACAAGAAGATTACATATTGGATAACCACAGCGACTGCATAGAAGCGATGGAAAAAACAGATGCCTATAAATATCTAGGATACATACAAAAAATAGGAATAGATAATACAAATATTAAAGAAGAACTAAAAGAAAAATATAGACAAAGACTAACAAAAATACTGAAAACAGAATTGACAGCAAGAAACAAGACAAAAGCTATAAATACTTATGCTATACCAATATTGACCTACTCATTTGGAGTAGTGAAATGGAGTAACACAGACCTAGAGGCACTCAATACACTTACACGATCATAATGCCACAAATATAGAATACATCACATACATTCAGCAACAGAAAGATTCACATTAAGCAGGAAGGAAGGAGGAAGGGGATTTATCGACATAAAAAACCTACATTATGGACAGGTAGACAATTTAAGAAAATTCTTTATAGAACGAGCAGAAACTAGCAAAATACACAAAGCAATCACTCATATAAATACATCGGCTACACCACTGAAATTTCATAACCACTTCTACAATCCTTTAGATCACACAACATCAACAGATACGAAGAAAGTAAATTGGAAAAAGAAAACACTACACGGCAAGCACCTGTATCATCTAACACATGGCTAAGAAAAGGCAATATATACAGTGAGACGGAAGGATTCATGATTGCAATACAGGATCAAACAATAAACACCGGATATTACAGCAAGCATATTATTAAAGATCCCAATGCCACAACAGATAAATGCAGAATTTGCAAACAACAAATAGAAATAGTAGATCACATCACAAGCAGATGTACAATACTAGCAAATACAGAATACCCCAGAAGACATGACAATGTAGCAAAAATAATACATCAACAACTTGCCATACAACATAAACTAATAAAACAACACGTTCCCACATACAAGTATGCACCATAAAATGTACTGGAGAATGATGAATACAAATTATACTGGAACAGAACCATTATAACAGATAAAACAACACCACATAACAAACCTGACATCATACTCACCAATAAAAAGAAGAAATTAACACAACTAATCGAAATATCCATACCCAATACAACAAATATACAGAAGAAAACAGGAGAAAAAATTGAAAAATACATCCAACTGGCTGAGGAAGTCAAGGACATGTGGCATCAGGATAAAGTTGACATTATACCAAAAGCCATATTTATATCATTGCTGAATACTTCTGTTATCTTGAGTAATTGGTTGAGTTGTTGATTTGTTGCTGCCAGTAGTTTTAGATCATCCATGTATAGTAAATGTGTGATTTTGTGTGGGTATGTTCCAGCAATATTGTATCCATAATTTGTATTATTTAGCATATTGGATAGTGGGTTCAGAGCAAGGCAGAACAAGAAAGGGCTTAATGAGTCTCCTTGGTATATTCCACACTTAATCTGTATTGGCTGTGATGTGATATTATTTGAATTTGTTTGGATATTAAGTGTGGTTTTCCAATTTTTCATTACTATGTTTAGGAACTGTATCAATTTAGGATCTACTTTGTATATTTCCAACATTTGTAGTAACCATGAGTGGGGTACACTATCAAAAGCTTTTTGGTAATCAATGTATGCGTAGTGTAGCGACCTTTGTTTAGTTTTAGCTTGATATGTCACCTCTGCATCTATTATCAGTTCCTCTTTACATCCTCGTGCTCCTTTGCAACAGCCTTTTTGTTCTTCATTTATAATTTTGTTCTGTGTTGTATGTGTCATTAATTTCTGTGTAATGACTGAAGTTAATATTTTGTATATTGTTGGTAGGCATGTTATGGGGCGATATTTTGCTGGGTTTGCTGTGTCTGCTTGATCTTTAGGTTTCAGATAAGTTATTCCATGTGTAAGCGTATCAGGGAATGTGTATGGGTCTGCAATGTAACTGTTAAATAATTTAGTTAGATGTGAATGTGTTGAGGTGAACTTCTTTAGCCAGAAATTTGCTATTTAATCTTTTCCAGGGGCTTTCCAATTGTGAGTAGAATTAATTGCTTGGGTGACTTCATGTTGCAAAATTATCACTTCAGGCATTTGTGGTATCATCTTGTATGTGTCTGTTTCTGCATGTATCCACCGTGCATGCCTGTTATGTTGTACCGGGTTTGACCATATGTTGCTCCAGAAGTATTCCATGTCTGTTATGTTTGGTGGATTGTCTATTTTAATGTGTGTGTTATCTATTGTTGGTAAAATTTCTCTTGGTTTGTGTTGAGTGTTTGGTTTTGTTTCCTTCCATTTCCACTTTTTTGTATCTTCTAAGTCGTTTGGCCAATGCTTGTAATTTCTGATTCTTTTCATCTAATTGCTCTATCGCTTCTTGTTGTGAGATTTTACCTAACCTTTTTCGTTTTTTTTCTGACATTTCGTTTCTTATAAATTGTGTTAGCTGTCCGATGTCCTTTCTCAGTTTTTCTATTCTGATCTGTAGCCTGTGTTGCCATGCTGGTTTTGTGGGTTTCTTCTGTGTGTTGGTTGGTTCTGATCTCTGCCTAGTGTGTATATTTAATGTAGTGAGTGCTCCTATATAAACCAGTAGTTCTAACTCTTCCATAGTTGTGTTTTCATTTATTTTGTTGTGTATGATTGTGTTGATAGTTTTTATTGTTGTTTCGACTTGTGGGTTATTTGGCGGTCTATGCAAGAATGGTCTAATGTCTGTATTTGTGTCTTTATATTCTATATATGTCAGCTGAAATTTTTCTTCTATATCTAACATGTGTGTCACTTCGTGTTCTATTTGTGCTTGTTCTGGTGGCTGTCTTAAGATTTAGTTTTCCTCTGATTGTGTAATTGATGTGTGCTGTTCTTTGTTTGTTTGCTCTGGGATGTTTGAGTCCACTACTGTATTTTCTTCTTCTTCTGATTGCACATTATTTTGTTCCAGTATTTGTTGTACTTGTTGTTTGATGTTTTCTAATTCTGACTGGGGTATCCTGTATTTTTGATTATTACTCGGATCTGATCAGCTAGTCGTTGTTCTGTTAAAAATTTTAATTCTGGGTATCCGGTAATAAATGTTGTGTATACTTGTGATCTGTATCCAGTTGTGTTGGTTCCTAGGTTTGTTGCTTGGTAATAACAGAACATGAGGTGTCGATTAACTTCATCTGACCATCTCATCCTCTGCCTGTTTTCCTTCTAGGGTGGTTGCAGGAAGCATATCCTGCAAAACACCTCTATTTGGATTTAAATAATTTTCCAGTTGGCCAGAAGTGTCGTTACCATTGTGGGCGGGCATAGGATTCAAGCGTCGTCCCCGACCATGACGGCGCTTGTCCGAGGCTTCTTTAGTTCTGTCCTGAACCAACTAATCACACTAAAAGGGGGGTTAGCCCTATAAGTGGTTTGTTCTTTTCGTCGCCTTTTACGACTGGCAGAACATACCGGAGGCCTATTCTTTTCCCGGGCCTCCACGGAGTTTATTAATATTATTATCATTATTATTATTAATTACCTGGCCGCACTACAATAAGACAGACATATCAAGGCAGTCCAAACCCAGGCACTACAACACAGTTGTACTACTAAAAGAACCCTCCGCTTAAGTAAAGGCCACAATCGAAGCATCAAATATCAAGATGCAGGAAATATGGTCAGTAAAACCCACAGTAAAATTTTTGAAGCTATATATAGAGTTGGAGGTAGCACTGTTGATATTTTTAAAAATATTGGGAATCCAATATATCGATATTTAAAAGATATCATTATCGTTCCTCGATATATAGAAGAAATGTATGCATATACCAGTGGATAAAATAGCGACATACTGGCCTATATAAATAATCGGCTGAACATTGAAAATATGCTGCCAGTTTTAGAACTGTTTATTTAAATATTGACTTAATATTAGATATTCTGTACATCAATAAGCTAGCAGCCCGCCTATCCCCCTCAGAGCAACGCACGTTTACGCTTGGCCGTAACCATTTTGCTAACAATGGTAGCTGCATTTAAATGTGTCTGGTGGCTCCATCGCTCAGTTTCGTCACCTATCGGATTTGTCCGGAACATTTCATGTCGACCTTGTCGAGTTGCTTGTTTTTTTTTTTTTTTTTTTTTTTTTTCCTGCCAACGCCAGCGACCTAGCAGTTTTAGTGTCAAAAGTGCATGGTGAAGCTAAAAACTACAGTTTCTGTGCCGATTACGTCAGTATTTCCTCTCAAACGTCTCCGCCCACCGCAAAGACTTGGATTTTTGTTCGTAATTTTCAGCAACTGTTTTGATGAATGCGATGTGAAGAAATAGCACACTAGTTGCGTTAAAATTGTTTTTTAACATTAATCATTTACATAAAATGCTTTCAACTCCATTTGTCTGGAACTCCATCATGCATACTGCTTATGATCTGTGTTAACATTAATGAATGTATTATTTTTTAGTAGTCCCACTCTTGGAACTATCCTTAGATATAGTTTTTGTTTTAGTTTTGTAACAAAAATTCATTTATGGAATAGGAAGAGTTATTCATGAGAAATGATTTAAGTTAAACTTAAAAGATACTTTGCTTTCTGCCAGGCATGTATGTTATCAGGCAAATAATGAAAAGTTTTTGCTTCTGCATGAAGAGTCCCTTTCTGAGCGAGTAAGACATTTGATAATGGGTGATAAAGGTCTTTTTTCCTTTAGTGTTGCAAGTATGCGCATCACTATTCTTCTCAAATTGTGACCGATTTTTGACGAATTCTTTAGCGAATACACGTATTGTAGAGGTGCAGTTGAAATGTGCAGACGCGCGGGATTAGCCGAGCGGTCTAAGGCGCTGCAGTCATGGACCTCTGCGGCTGGTCCCAGCGGAGGTTCGAGTCCTCCCTCGGACATGGGTGTGTGTGTTTGTCCTCAGGATAATTTAGGTTAAGTAGTGTGTAAGTTTAGGGACTGATGACCTTCACAGTTAAATCCCATAAGATTTCACACACATTTGAACATTTTTTGAAATACATAACGACCGTGGGTGGCCACATCTTATTCTTACTGCTTGGTTTTGGCTAATCAATACTGTCTTTCTAAATGGTGAGTCAACTCAGGCAATTGTTCCGCATTACTGAGCGGAAATATGGGAAGTATATCGGAAGGTTCATTCGTTGGTCTCAAGACCAGCAATTAGACGAAGTGCAAAAGCAGCTGAACTTAATTTCTTGATCAGTGCAGTAATATGCTTCTTCTATTTCAAGTTTACATCGATATGTATTCAAAAATCTGGAGCATTCTCCTCTGTTTATTGAGTCTGGTTCATATGCTACATCAGTCGTTCGTATGTCACCATTTGTTGTTCAGAACTGAGTATGCAGTAGCATGTTTCCTCAAAATTTAGGGAGAGTCCATTTTCAGAGAAAAACTTAATAATTCTTTGAAGAATGTTGTTAAAAATACCTTATGTTGCTTTCTCTGTAATGAGACTTAGTATAACACTAGTAACGTCTGCAGCAAAAAGTACCAGTTCTGTTTACTGAATGTCTAGTGGAAGGTCATTCACGTGTATAAGGAATAGGAGTGGACTCAAAATTGAACCCTGTGGGACGTCTTTCGTGATTTCTCTGCATTTACTACAATGTTCTACCCTTCCTACAGTGAGCAGAGTAAAAAGGATGACATTTCGGCGTGAGGTCAGTAACAACACTGTCCACTTTTTTACGGGGCCATTCCGTGAATACGGGGGGAAAAGGAGCGGAGAAGCCTCTCGAGTGCACACGGAGACAACGGCCGCGGTGCGCGGAGTTCTTCCGCCGTATTGTGCCGGGAGCTCGGAGTGTAACGACGTGCCGTCTGCCGGCTGCTGGCTGCTGGCCGCATCCGCGCCTTTCGTGCGAGAAGTGAGCGCGACGACTGCTCTCGCACTGCCGGCAGCGAATTACTGGCGGCGCCGGAAACCAGGCCTGGCCTGGTTTCCAGGCCACCAGATCCTCCCTCTGGGAGCGCTGCCTCGTCTGCTGGCCAAGCTGTTACATTGGCCGCCGCTACGAACGCCTCACCGCGTGCGTTTTACACTGATGAGCCAAGACATTATGACCGCTGCCCGCCGCGGAATTCAGTAGCGGCTGGAGGCGCTGCAAGCAGGTGACGGGGTAAGGAAAATATATAAGCGTGGCAGAGACGTTTAGCACACATCTCCGTTGTTACTGCTCTCTAAGAAAAGACAAAATTGTTGTCCCCTGTAGCAATGCTTAGTAGTCTGCCAGCCAGACATAGGGACGGATATTTAGGGTGTACTGCAGGCCAGGGCCCTGTCCGAAGACAGTCAGCCCACGTTTGCCGAGGCTAAGGCACAGAGTTTAGGGCCAGACCTAGAGAATGATTCGCAGGCTACTGAGTCATCCCATCTCCACCATGCAAAATCAATGATCTACACGGCAAAAGAAAAATCTGACAAGACGCAACAAATCTAACACACCTACACCGGGTGAATCTCAGAAGTTATCAGTCGATCCCCAACAACCTCGGCAACCTGAAAAATCTCAGTCTGACCCCCCTCCGGGTACTCATTATCAAACCAACAATTCATGAAACGGAATCTCTTGATATACACTACTGGCCATTAAAATTGCTACACTAATAAGAAATGCAGATGATAAACGAATATTCATTGGACAAGTACATTATACTGGAACTCACATGTGATTACATTTTCACGCAATTTGGGTGCATGGATCCTGAGAAATCAGTACCCAGAAGAACTACCTCTGGCCTTAATAAAGGCCTTGATACGCCTGGGCATTGAGTCAAACAGAGCTTGGATGGCGTGTAGAGGTACAGCTGCCCAAGCAGCTTCATCACGATACCACAGTTCATCAAGAGTAGTGACTGGCGTATTGTGACGAGCCAGTTGCTCGGCCATCATTGACCAGACGTTTTCAGTTGGTGAGAGATCTGGAGAATGTGCTAGCCACAGCACTCGAACATTTTCTGTATCCAGAAAGGCCCCTACAGGACCTGCAACATGCGGTCGTGCATTATCCTACTAAAATGTAGGGCTTCGTAGAGATCGGATGAAGGATACGATAAACCGCAATCGCGATAGGCGACAATCCGACCTGTATCAAAGTCGGAAACATGATGGTACGCATTTCTCCTCCTTACACGAGGCATTACAACAACATTTCACCAGGCAACGCCGGTCAACTGCTGTTTGTGTATGAGAAATCGGTTCGAAACTTTCCTCATGTCAACACGTTGTAGGTGTCGCCACCGGCGCCAACCGTGTCAATGCTCTGAAAAGCTAATCATTTGCATATCACAACATCTTCTTCCTGTCGGTTAAATTTCACGTTTGTAGCACGTCATTTTCGTGGTGTAGCAATTTTAGTGGCCAGTAGTGTATATAAGCGTGGCAGAGACATTTAGCACACATCTCCGTTGTTACTGCTCTCTAAGAAAAAACAAAATTGTCGTCCTCTCTATTAGGGCGAGTTGTAGCTATGCTTAATAGTCTGGCCAGTCAGACTTAGGGACGGATATTTAGGGTATACTGCAGGCCAGGGCCCTGTCCGAGGACAGTCAGCCCACGTCTGCCGAGGCTAAGGCACAGAGCTTAGGGCGAGACCTAGGAAACACGGCAAAAGAAAAACCTGACAACACGCAACAAATCTGACACAACTACACCGGGTGAATCTCAAAAGTTATCAGTCGATCCCCAACAACCTCAGGAACCTGAACGATCTCAGTCTGACCCACACCCTGACACTCATTGTCAAACCAACGATTCATGAAACGGAATCTGTTGACATACATGACGACGTAGGTTTTCGAAAGGTACGCTCCAGGCGCAACTTGAACTCCACTGCGTCCACAGAATCCGGTGAGAATCCAGTAAAGTTTGATCTTTACATTCAACCTAGAATTGCTACCATTGAAAATTTCGACCCCAAGGAAACCGCTAAGTTTTTTCATACAGCACTAAAACAACTCAATCTTGCGCAATTTGTGATTAACACGATTTTTAGAAGGAACAGTGTCGAACTCACCACCTACCAGACTGAAAGCAGACTAAAAAGAAATTGTCACCACTTACAAACCGGCAGCAACCATCTAAACAATAAACTCACACAATAAACCACAACCTTATTAGAAACTAAATGGACTCTTCCTAATTGTCGTCATCACTAATGTCGATCACTAAGTCACCAATGAGGAAATCGAAGACGAACTAAAAATACAGGGATAGCAATTCCAAAAACCATTGCGCATCTACTCGCGACTCACAAAACGACCCATCAGAAAAATACATGTCATCTCTGAGCAGAAGAAAACCGTACACAAACTTCTTGCACATCACTTCAGGACGCACTGCATACTATAAAAGGTTGAACCATCCAGCCTACGACCTCCGCAACCTACAAAACACAAAAAATGCAGTAGTTTTCAGCATACCTCAGAAAACTGTCGTAACGAACCTATATGCGGAAAATACAGCGAAGCTCATCTAATTTTCAACTGCAAATTAAGTTCTAAAAATGCGGCGAGTACAATGATGCTCACCTCGCTACCGACCCAAACTGCTCAGGAAGGCGGAAGCAACCCATCTCCGCCGACAGAACAAAGATCAAGTTCATTCATGAATCGACTTAGCCTGTACAGGACCGCTCACAATCTGAAAACTTTCTTCGTGCGTTCACGACTGCACTACTCAACATTCTTCCGGAATCTAAATCCCTCATTACTGACATGATAAAAACGGTTTCCAAAAAGTACCTTCGGCGGGATATGGAAGTGACGTACGCCTGGAACAACATACACTTCTACATCAGCAACCCGCCAGATTCATTTGTCCAAGTCTAACATATTGCTAGAGTGTACAAATTTGGTAATCTTTCCACATTCACGTCCAGAAAAGACATTGTAACTATATGCTTTGTCAACGCAAATGGTTTCTGTGCTAAAAACGAGCTCCTAGAAAAACTGGATCGAGAACAAAACATTACAGTTTCTGGAACTGCCGAAACCAACATACTTCGGCAAAGACACAAGCCTTCTCGATTATGTATGCCACTGGTTAGACAAAACCAAAACGGAAAGAGGAAGACGTTTACAAGGATGTGTAGCCATCTTTCATATAAAACGAATTGCCGCTATAAGACTTGATTTACCACAAAAACTGAGTACCCACCAAACTATTTTCCTCGAAATAATAGGAAAATATTGCAAACCGATCTTATTCGCAACTGTACTTATACCTTCCACCGAGGATCTTCTTATAGATTTCTTTGATTACATCTCCACACTTGGTCCGACAATCACGACAGGAGTCCACAATGTCAGATCTACTGTACCTGGCGACAAAACGAACAACAAAAATGGCGATATCTTCATTGTAGCTCTAAACGACAATCTGATCCACTTAAAAGATAATTCACCTGCTTTCATAAATAACACTGGAACCTCCATAGTTTATCACTTCATCTGCACACCACAAATTGCTAGTAACTGCAGTGAAGTGGAAATAGGTGATAGCATTTCCAGCGACCATCTCCCCATCATCATAAAAGCAATGGCTGTTACACGCGTCAAAAATGACTATCACAATAGGAAAGCTTTCATCGACTCCGCAAACTTTAATGTCGAAAACTATAGAACAAAATTTTTAAACAAAAAGCCCAACGACATCCACTACTACGGAAGACCTTGACAACTATAACCAGCAAATCGTCCAAACGATACAATCAGCTATCACTAACACCGTACCAGAGAAAACCGTCATTGAACGACAGAACAGGCTTTCTTCACATATTCTTAACCGAATCAAATAAAAAAGAAAATTATACAGACAAAATAAACAACAACCTAATGAAAGGGAAAAAAAACAGATCCGATTCGCCAACTCAGAGCAAATAGACGGGAACGTAAGTCACAAGGCTTGACCCAAGTAACCCGCACTCTCTTTTGAAATAAATTCAAGAGAGTCATGGGCAAAACCATCACCGGACAACCGGCCCTACTAACCGATGATCGCACACGGCGGATGGAAGGTAGTAGGCTGAAATGTTCCGCGATTCATTCGAAAAAAGACACGATCATCCACGTGACCCCAAATTCGACGACAACCACAAGGAAATTATTACTAGGGAACATCATTCACTTGTATACAAAAATACCACGCCAGCCGATGATCCACTATTGAAAGAAATAACGGAATATGAGACAGTCTCCGCCATAATAAGCGGGAAAAATGCAGCTTCTGGAAATGACGGCGTCGGTCGATTTCATCTCAGACTACTTCTACCACGGCGACTTGCCCAAAGACTAGAAGCTTTATTTAATGGTGCCTTAAATAAAAAAACCGCACCATCTCAATGGAAAAATGTGCATATTAGAATGATTCCGAAACCTTGGAAATCCAAAACCAATCCTAAATCATACAGACCTATGAAATTACTTCCAATAATTGGGAAAACCTTTGAAGCAACAATTAACAACACACTACAACAATTTGCAGAAGACAACAACACCGAGCGGGGTGGCGCAGTGGTTAGACACTGGACTCGCATTCGGGAGGACGACGGTTCAATCCCGCGTCCGGCCATCCTGATTTAGGTTTTCCGTGATTTCCCTAAATCACTCCAGGCAAATGCCGGGATGGTTCCTCTGAAAGGGCACGGCCGACTTCCTTCCCAATCCTTCCCTAATCCGATGAGACCGATGACCACGCTGTCTGGTCTCCTTCCCCAAACCAACCAACCAACCAGAAGACAACATCATTATACCATATGAACAACCTGGTTTCAGAAACAGTCACAGTACCTCTGATCCATTATTAAGACTAACTAGCAAAGTTATTCAGGCTATGGGTATCATCGTAGCTAAGTAATCAAAGTTTTGAATAAAAATCATTAGCAATGGCGGCCGAAGACTTCCGGCATGAAAAGTCACCCTCAGAAAGCCAACGGCTTTGTCAAAGACGGCGGAGAAGCGAATAGAGGTTCAGGGCACCCTCTTGCCCTTGGGGTGCGAAACTGCCCCTAAAGGCGGAAGAATCGGTAATGATCAACGGCATGAGGATGCAGAATGCAGTGTAAACAACCGCATTGAAGACATCAATTGTATTCACAGGATATGTGGCCAGTAACTGAAAAAGTATCATGGTGATTTCCCCATTGGCGAAAGATTCCGGAATAGTCCCCCATTCGCATCCCCGGGAGGAGACTGCCTAGGGAAGGTGACTATGAGAAAAAGAATGAGTAACCAACGAAAGGATAACGTTCTACGATTTGAGGCCTGGAGTGCCAGAAGTCTGAACGTTGTAGGGAAGCTAGAAAACCTGAAAATGCAAATGCTAAGCCTCAGTATAAATATAGTGGGGGTCAGTGAAGTGAAATGGAAGGTAGATAAGGATTATTCGTGAGATGAGTATAGGGTAATATCAACAACAGCAGAAAATGGTTTAGCGGGAGTGTTTAATATTATGAATTGGAAGATAGGGCAGAGAGTGATTTATTTTAAACAGTTCATTGGCAGATTTGTTCTCATCAGAATCGACATGAAACCAACACCAACAATGACAGTTCATGTACACTCCTGGAAATTGAAATAAGAACACCGTGAATTCATTGTCCCAGGAAGGGGAAACTTTATTGACACATTCCTGGGGTCAGATACATCACATGATCACACCGACAGAACCACAGGCACATAGACACAGGCAACAGAGCATGCACAATGTCGGCACTAGTACAGTGTATATCCACCTTTCGCAGCAATGCAGGCTGCTATTCTCCCATGGAGACGATCGTAGAGATGCTGGATGTAGTCCTGTGGAACGGCTTGCCATGCCATTTCCACCTGGCGCCTCAGTTGGACCAGCGTTCGTGCTGGACGTGCAGACCGCGTGAGACGACGCTTCATCCAGTCCCAAACATGCTCAATGGGGGACAGATCCGGAGATCTTGCTGGCCAGGGTAGTTGACTTACACCTTCTAGAGCACGTTGGGTGGCACGGGATACATGCGGACGTGCATTGTCCTGTTGGAACAGCAAGTTCCCTTGCCGGTCTAGGAATGGTAGAACGATGGGTTCGATGACGGTTTGGATGTACCGTGCACTATTCAGTGTCCCCTCGACGATCACCAGTGGTGTACGGCCAGTGCAGGAGATCGCTCCCCACACCATGATGCCGGGTGTTGGCCCTGTGTGCCTCGGTCGTATGCAGTCCTGATTGTGGCGCTCACCTGCACGGCGCCAAACACGCATACGACCATCATTGACACCAAGGCAGAAGCGACTCTCATCGCTGAAGACGACACGTCTCCATTCGTCCCTCCATTCACGCCTGTCGCGACACCACTGGAGGCGGGCTGCACGATGTTGGGGCGTGAGCGGAAGACGGCCTAACGGTGTGCGGGACCGTAGCCCAGCTTCATGGAGACGGTTGCGAATGGTCCTCGCCGATACCCCAGGAGCAACAGTGTCCCTAATTTGCTGGGAAGTGGCGGTGCGGTCCCCTACGGCACTGCGTGGGATCCTACGGTCTTGGCGTGCATCCGTGCGTCGCTGCGGTCCGGTCCCAGGTCGACGGGCACGTGCACCTTCCGCCGACCACTGGCGACAACATCGATGTACTGTGGAGACCTCACGCCCCACGTGTTGAGCAATTCGGCGGTACGTCCACCCGGCCTCCCGCATGCCCACTATACGCCCTCGCTCAAAGTCCGTCAACTGCACATACGGTTCACGTCCACGCTGTCGCGGCATGCTACCAGTGTTAAAGACTGCGATGGAGCTCCGTATGCCACGGCAAACTGGCTGACACTGACGGCGGCGGTGCACAAATGCTGCGCAGCTAGCGCCATTCGACGGCCAACACCGCGGTTCCTGGTGTGTCCGCTGTGCCGTGCGTGTGATCATTGCTTGTACAGCCCTCTCGCAGTGTCCGGAGCAAGTATGGTGGGTCTGACACACCGGTGTCAATGTGTTCTTTTTTCCATTTCCAGGAGTGTATAAATGCCAACGTCGCAAGCCGAAGTTGAAGAGATAGAAAATATATATGAGGATATAAAACGGGTAATTCAGTACATAAAGGGAGCTGAAAATCTAGTAGTCATGGAGGATTGGAATGCGATTATAGGAGAAGGAGTAGAAGAAAGGGTTACGAGACAATAAGGACTCGGTACTAGGAATGAGAGAGGAGAAAGACTAATTTAGTTCTGCAATAAATTTCAGCGAATATTCTTTTAAAGAATCACAAGAGGAGGAGGTACACTTTGAAAAGGCCGGAAGATACGGGAAGATTTCAGTTTTCATGGTCAGGAAGATATACCGAAATCGGATACCGGATTGTAAGGTGTACCCAGGAGCAGATATAGATACAGATCACCATTTATTAATAATGGAGAGAAGGCTAAAGTTTAACGGAGTAGTCAGGAAGAATCAGTGCTCAAAGAAGTGGGATACGAAAATACTAAGAAACGGAGTGATACGTTTGAGGTTCACTGAGGCTATAGATACTGCGATAATGAGTAGCTCACTAGGCAACACAGTTGAAGAGGGCCGGACATCTCGAAAGAGGGCAGTTACTGAAATTGGAAAGAAAACTGTAGGCACAAGGAAGACAGCTGCTAAGAAACTATGGATAACAGATTAAATACTTCAACTGATCGATGGTAGAAGGCAGTACAAAAATGTTCAGGGAAATTCAGGAATACAGAAATACAAGTCACTTAGGAACGACATAAATAGGAAGTGCTGGGAAGCTAAGGCAAAACGGCTGCATGAAAAATGTGAAGAAATCGCAAAAGAAATGATTATGGGAAGGACGGATTCAGCATGAAGGAAAGTCAAAACAACCGTCGCTAAAATTAAAAGCAGATGCGGTAACATTAAGAGTTCAATGGGAATTCCTCTGTTAAATGCAGAGGAGAGAGTGGATAGGTGGAAAGAGTACATTGAAGGCCTCTACGAGGGGAGGAGGGGGGGGGGGACTTGTCTGATGTGATAAAAGAAGAGACAGGAGTCGACAGAGAAAAGAGAAGGCATCCAGTATCAGAACCAGAACTTGAAAGTTCTTTGGAAAAGTTAAGAACAAATAATACAGAAGGGATGGACACAATTCCACCGGAATTTCTAAAATCATCACTGGGAGAAATGGCAACAAAACACTATTCACGTTCGTGTGTCGAATATATGCAACTGGCAATATACCATCAGACTTTCGGAAATACATCATCCACACAGTTCCAAAGATAGCAAGAGCCAAAAAGTGCGAGAATCATCGCACAACCAACTTAACAGCTCATGCATCCATGTTGCTGACAAGAATAATGCTGTATATAGAAGAAAGGAAAAGAAAATTGAAAATGTGTCAGATGACGAACAGTTGATAATGGAAGCAAGACAGAAGAGATATCAAGACACATTCATAGGATTTGTCGATCTGAAAATGTTTGACAACGGAAAACGGTGCAAGTTGTTTGAAATACTGAGAAAAAGAGGGGTAAGGTATAAGAAATGGCGGATAGTATACAAAATGTACAAGAACCAATAGTAAACAATAAGACTGGAAGACCAAGAAGGAAGTGTTCGGATTAAAAAGTAATACAGGGATGTAGTGTTGAGCCTCAACTGTTCAATCTGTACATCGAAGAAGCAATAAGGGAACTAAAAAATGGTTCAGGAGTGGAATTAAAATCCAAGGTGAAAGGATATCAGTGATAAGATTCGCTGATTAGATTAATATTCTGAGTGAAAGTGAAGGAGGATAGCACGATGTGCTGAATGGAATGAACTGTCAAATGAGTACCGAATATGGATCGAGGTTAGTGAACAGCAGCATAAATGAGAACAGCAAGAGGCCGGCCGCGGTGGTCTCGCGGTTCTAGGCGCGCAGTCCGGAACCGTGCGATTGCTACGGTCGCAGGTTCGAATCCTGCCTCGGGCATGGATGTTTGTGATGTCCTTAGGTTAGTTAGGTTTAAGTAGTTCTAAGTTCTAGGGGACTAATGACCACAGCAGTTGAGTCCCATAGTGCTCAGAGCCATTTTTGAGAACAGCAAGAAGCTTAACATTACAAATAGGAATAGCGAAGTAGACAAAGTTAAGGGATTCTGCCACCTAGGCAGCAGAATAACCTATCACGGACGGAGGAAGGGGGACGCCAAAAGCGGACTAGCACCTAAAATGTGATACGTGGCCAAGAGAAGTCTGCTATTATTAAACATAGGCCTTAACTTGAGCAAGGAATTTCTGAGAATATACGTTTGGAGCACAGTATTGTATGGTAGTGGTACATGGACTGTGGGAAAACCTAAACAGAAAATAATGGGTTTGAGATGTGGTGCTACAGTAGAATATTGAAAATTAGGTGCTCTGTGGGAAACACAGACAAGAAGAGGGGACAGAATGATACATCTGTTAAGGCATCATGGGATAACGTCCATGATACTAGAGAGAGGTGTAGAGGGTATAAACTGTAGAGGAAGACTGAGATTGAAATTCATCCAGAAAATAATAGAGGGCTGGATGCAATTGCTAATCTGAGAGGAAAAGGATGGCACAGGAGAGGAACTTGTGGCGGTCTGCATCAAACCAGTCAGATGACTGATGAGTAAAAAGAAATTATTTATACTTTGTGTACGCAGCATACGACATTTACGCAATGGAAGGGAAAATAGCTGGATTATTTAATTTTGAGTGCTGTCTGAAGGTGAATTTCGTATAATTCTTGATTTAGTGTATGTAGTGAATTATTTTCGTGTTTCAGCCAGGCATTTTTAGCGGTCGATCTGACAAGTTTTGCTGCTTTCCAAGTGTTTTTTATCTTTATAGTTATGTACTTTGGCATGAGATCATTACGTTTACAGTGGTTACTAAATCTGATAGTCAGCTGTTTTATACAGATTAAAATGAATCTTCTTAAACTGTAATAGAGGCCAACTGGAAATGCTTGACAGGGCGTCATGATATCCTTTTTTTGTGTGGCCATATTGTGCGTAGTTGCTTTACAATTATTGAGGGTCTTTTCGTTCTGTCGTTGCAACTACAATAAAGGCGTATTTTTTTCACCATAAGCGCCTCGCTTTATTGAGATAGATAAAGCGTCATCAGTGATGGTGATTTGCGCTTGATTTCTCGCCTACATCGGGAAATGCCGTCTACTAGCACATAGTTGACGTTTTCTTCTTTAGATGGTGATATTTTAGTCTAATTTTTAGTTGCTCTGTAGAACTATGCTTTTCTATGTTTTACACAGCACACTTCTTCGAACACCTTTGTTTTCTGTGTGCTTTTATACTTCTAAGTATGTATTGTGGTTTGTGTTTTGTAGTGTCGCCAGCATAGCATTGCCACTGGTTTGTCTTTGACCTATTCTTTTTTTTAGGTTGTTGTGTGTGTGTAAATCTATTTAATTATGGTGCTGTGTATTTATATACTGCGTAGAATTAGTGAAAGAACACTGATGGAATTTTTTTGGGGGAAGGGACAAGCCATGATGAGTGGACGTAAGTGTATGTAGTAGTGTGATGGAGTCTGTTTTGGAGAAGGTGAGGAGCAAGAAGTGAAATGAAATTGGGAGGGGTGAGGGTTGAGCGAGAGTGGTAAAGGGTGAAGGATGAAAAAAATCTCTTTTCTTTTTCATAGAATTTCATCAATTATTTTATATAGTCTGGTTTCCAACATCTATTCGGTCGTTGAGCAACTGATTTTTTTGTGTTAATGTTTTTTGAATGTCGAAATAGTCGCGGAAAGGGAGGAGGCGATTGTCTTTGCTGATTCGTATGATGTTCATACCTTTTTCAATATTGCTTGGTCTATGGTGTTTTTGTTTTAGATTATCTGTAAATACTGTATGGTTTGTACCATATTTAAATGCTCTGATCTGTTCTTCATATCTTGTGTCGAATGTTCTGCCAGTCATTCCAATGGATATCTTTCCACAACCTCCACAACTGAGCTGATGGATACCAGATTGTTGGTATCTATCTGGGTTTTATTTCAGTTTTGGAACGCGCTTTTGTGTTGAATTGTTTGTTTTATAAGCAATGTTTATGTCTTGTTATCTGATTATGTTACCTATTTAATGTGTGAATTTGTTTCAGCAGGTAATTACAGATTCCCAGATTCCGAATAAATTGTCACTATAGAAGAAAAAAATGACAACAGTAATGTAAACACAGAGCTAACTAGGGAGTTAATAAAAGAAAAAATCAAAAAGATAGCAACATAAATTAAAAAATTAAACAACAAATTCAAAAATAATTGCGATGAAACAAAACTTGAACGTCTAAATAAAAACCTGCAAGCAGAAAACATCATTTTAACAAAACCTGACAAATGTAGTAGTGCCGTCCTCATGAAAACAAAATAATACATAGGAAAAACAGAAGAATTCATCAGCAAAAATGACATAAAAAAGTTGAAATCAAACCCAACTAACAGATTCCAAACACATGTTAAAAATACTTAAAAACATGGAGTATACATTTACAGGGAGAGAGAAAAAGATACTTGTACAAAAATATCCTCAACCACCCCCCCCCCCCTCCAACATGAGATATCAAACAAACGTCCATAAAGAAAATTATATAGTCTGTCCAATAGTGAATATCATAACAGCTCCAACATATCTACTAGCAAAACAAACGCGGTAACTGCTCACCTAGTACTATAAACTAGAAAACGATTGAACAATAAAAAATACTTTTCAACTATTAGAACATATAAGAGACATTAAAATCCCTGGAACAGCAACACTACTCTCCTTTGATGTAGACAGTATGTATCCCTGTTAACGAAACCATAAAAGTAATTGAAGAAAACCTGAAAACACACAACCAGCTACCTCATGAACAGGCAGATGAGACAATAAAGTTATTACAATTAATAACCAACAAAATTATTTTCAATTCGATCAAGAATACTATATACAAGAACAAAGTTTACCTCTGGATTCACCTATTTCAGAACATTAACCAACATTTTCATGAATAATACAGAAAAATTAATATCTGAAGACGTAATAACCAAGTAATGCTACAGCTTCATCTACTGGTACAGTACATGGATGACATAATATGCATGGCAGATAAACCTAAAACTATACAAATACAGCAACTATACAAATACATAAATACTGTACACAAATACAAAGTTCACAATAGAAGAAGAACAAGAAAACTTACTCAATTTTCTAGACATAACATAAAAGGACAATAACAAACACGCATTTGACATATACAAAAAACCCACAACTGACACTACCTTAAATGCAACCTCAAACCACCTGCAGAAATACAAGCAGGCTGCAATCAGATACATGTTACACAGACTAAAAAGGATTCCCCTGAACATTTTTAATAACCAGAAAGAGCTATCCATATAAAACAATGAACACAAAGAAACGATGGTAGACAAACTAAACATAAAAATGAGGAAAAAGCTAACCAAACCACACCAACCCATACAGTCTGCAGTACTACAAAAAATGGTGAACAAAGACACATCAGAACAAATTCACACAAAAAATAGTTAACACATTCAGAAACCAAGGCATAAAGATTACTTGCAAAAAAACTCAATGCAAAGTCACAGCCCAAAACTGAAATCAAATCGATACAGATACCACCAATCTGGTATCTATCAGCTGTGTTACAGAGATTGAGAAAAGATATACACTGGAATGAGTGGCAGGACATTCGACAGAAAATATGAACAACACGTCATATCATTTAGATATGGTACAAACCATTTAACATTATAGACCCAGCAATATTGAAAAAGATATGATCATCATAAAAATCAATAAAGACAGTCACCTCTTCCCTTTCGAAGAAAATTTCCATGTACACAATGCATTAATATAAGATGAACAGTTGCCCAACGGCCAAATAAATATGTGAAACCAGACTCTATATAAAACGATTGATTAAATTACATGAAAAACAAAAGAGCCTTTCCCACCCTTCACCCTCTCCCACTCGCCAACCTGACCCCCTCCCCGCTCACTCCCGCTCCTCTCCCAATTTCATTTCACTTCTTGCTCCTCACCTTCTCCAACACACTCCATCACACTGCTATATACACCTACGTCTACTAATAATGGTTCTCCCTCTTCCACAAAAAAAAACCTCCATCACTGTTCCTTCACAACTCTTACACAGTATAGAAATACACAGCAACTTAATTAAATAGAATTACACACATAAGGAGAAAGGTTTTTGGGAGGAAATAAACACCATTCCAGTTGTTTACACTTTGTTGCCTAACAAAAAGCGAAAAACATATGGACATTTTTTTAAAAGCTATTAAAACTAACGTGCTTGAATGGAACGCTGCGCCTCCCCAAAATTCATCTCCCTTGTCTGATTTCGGACTGTTTGCCCTACTAAATTCACCGCCGATCGCGCTCTTCCGCTCCGACTTCGGGCTAAGCGGCTCGCTAGTATTTTCGGACCCACACAAACTGGCCGACTGCTTAATATTAGCGACGTCTGTTATTGTCGGTTTAACTACAGAATCATACATAATCTCGCTATCAGCGCAGGTACTTGGCTTTGTCACGCTGGATCCTTCTGCCATCGTATTGCTGCCGATGTTGCAGTTGAAGCCGACGCTGAAGATCTCGTAGCCTCTGTTGTGGTACTGCAACGGTGGCTGCGGATAAATCGCCCTTGAAGATGCCGCTGCTGGCTGGAACCCCGTGCTTTCGATGTCGCCTCTTCTTCCGCGTTACTTTTTTATCACTCCTAACCACTACTAAAACTCGGTGCTCACAACTGTTGCAAAATTCGTAGCTCAGAGCCCCCACGCAAACTACATAAACTGCCACAGACTTGAGACCTAGGTCAAAGAATGTCATTAACTGTGAGGATTACAGTTGTAATTTCACAACTATTAAAGAACCCTAATATTTAGTCCTGAACCGATCTCACATTTCACTTTTACGAGAGGTCCTGCCTAGCGCAGTTCAGCTAATACTTTTGGAAACACTTTGCAGAATTCAAATCCAATTCTAAACTTTCCAGAGTTCATATTCCGCAACTAACACTTGCCAAAACCCAACCCTGTTCCAACACTTTGCAAGATTCTTATCCCTCAACTAACACTTTCCAAATTCCTATCCCGGACGGGCCCCAATTGCGAACTAACATCTCAAAGGTGTTTGGGCTCAAATGCGGTTCCTCTTCGTCGAAATGTCTTGGCTCGAATTCGTCTACGGGTTGAACCGCCCTTGTCGCATTACACGCCCTAAAGTAGACACTTGTGACCCTTTGGTTAAATTGTCTCGCTGAAGGCAAGTTCGCGAAATACAAAATTAATATAACATACAATAACAGTAATAATAATATCAGCAAGTAATTAACGACCCATAAATGATGTAGGCCACAGAGTTTCTATTTGGTCTGAATAATGTTTATACAGAAAGTTAATTAATAGCGAAAGTGGTCATATTTACAGTTACTGTTACACTCGAGCATATATCCATTTGATATAGTTCGATCATTCAAAATCTTATCACTAAACACAAGTCCAATAATAATTTTTTCATAATGTGGGGCCATAGTCATAATATACTTCTTTAAAGACAGTACCGCCATTAGACTGTTTTTTATTTGCAGTGTTACATTACACGATCGTGATTTCTACTTTAAAGGGCCATTATCAAGTGTTTTAATGTTATATGGTGCCTAAGATGGTATTTAAAATACACTATTAGACACATTGTCTAAGGTTCAATATTTCTGGTAAAAGCCTACTGCTTTGTTTTATACTCCGCCTCCTTAACTACGCGAAAAGTTAAGAGTTCACACCAGACGCGCGGCTGCTCACAGCTCAGAGACAAAGTCCCGCGATACCACACAACGCGACGTTTTATAAGTCGTTTCACTTCCTAGCTGGCTAAAGACCGACTGTCCGCTTTCGCGTCTCAATCCGAACTGTACCCTTTGGTGTCTAGACCATAACCGTCCGTTTTCGCATCTGCTCCAGCACTGTCCCTCTGCCCGTCCCCGACCGGGTTTCCTGCGCGCCGAATATCACTCAACTGACTACCGCAGTCCCCTTTCCTGAAGCCGTCCATCTAATTGGCTACAGCTTATTCTATATTATTTTTACATTTTAACATATTTAAATAATCAAAGCTTCACCACTTTCGCGTTCTAAATTAACTATAATATCCATAACATAATAAACGGTATATTCTTTTACATAAAACTAATACAATTTCCTTCTTAACTTTGAATGTCACGGCCAGTAACCTTGCACCAATGCGCTTTCTTATAAATAAAGAACAAAAGTAAGTATTATGCACTAAACGTTACAACAAATATTCTATTACGTAATGATTCAATAAGGTGTCATGTTGTTATCGTTCAATGTGTTTTGTGTGGAGGAAATGATGATCTGATACTTAACTGAAAATACTGATAATTTAAATTTACTTTATCTTTTACACAAACGAAGTTACAGAGTTGATATTTACAACATTTGTCATTTTAATGATGCGCTTCTATACGAAATGTCGATCATTAAGATCGACCGAAGTGTTCAGCTTTTAGCTTTCAGGTCTTTGTTACAAAACTTGTTAATTTCACTTTAACAGTAAATCCTTAACTATTATAGATATGATCAATATTCAAGTTTTATTGGGATCACCATGAAGACTTATGGAGGATGGCAAATTAAAATTACAGTGGCTTGATTCCCTACATTACAACTACAGAATTAAATAGTTTTCATGGATGTTTCCTTTTATGGCCGATCTTAGGTTCGCCATATTTAACACTGCTACGTCTCCTTGGCCACACATGGCTTCTACTGGGGTTCCCTGTGACATAGGTTATTGTCTGTCTCAGTTGCACACAACAGCGCTTAGGCCTCAATAGACAATAGACGCCTGTGAGTTTCCCCATCTCGTGGTGAATCTGCGCCCTTTGTGGCATCCGGTCGTGGACGACAGGGCTCGTTTCACAATTGCTGAAGGCTGACTCTTTCGGCCATATACTTAAATGGGAGCGAAATGCTCTTTAACTCACATAAGATGGGTGGTTACGTAACCAAGGTAGCCGATGTATCTGGTGTTTCAAGAGGCCCTTTATCGAAGATTTATATGGCATACGGGGAAAGCGAAAACAAAGCATCATCCAGTAAGTCACAACGCAGACGAAACTGTGCACTGAGTGACAGTGACGGATAGTTGTTGAAGGGGATTGTTGAAACTTCCTGACAAATTAAAACCGTGTGCTGGACCGAGACTCGAACTCGGGACCTTTGCATTTTGCGGGCAGGTGCTCTACCATCTGAGCTATCCAAGCACGACTCACGACCCGTCCTCACAGCTTCAGTTCTGCCAGTACCTAATCTCCTACTTTCTCAACTTCACAGAACCTCTTCTCGAACCTTGCGGAACTAGCACTCTTGGAAGAAAGGATACTGCGGAGACATGGCTTAGCCATAGCCTAGGGATTGCTTCCAGAATGAGATTTTCACTCTGCCGCGGAGTGTGCGCTGACAAGAAACTTCCTGTCAGATTAAAACTGTGTGCCGGACCGAGACTCAAACTCGGGACCTTTGCCTTTCGCGGGCAAGTGCTCTACCAACTCCGCTGCAGAGTGAAAATCTCATTCTGGAAACATTTCCTAGGCTGTGGCTAAGCCATATCTCCGCAATATTCTTTCTTACAGGAGTGCTAGTTCTGCAAGGTTCGCAGAAGAGCTTCTGTGAATTTTGAAAGGTAGGAGACGAGGTACTAGCAGAATTTAAGCTGTGAGGACCGGTCCTGAGAAGTGCTTGGGTAGCTCAGTTGGTAGAGCACTTGCCCGCGAAAGGCAAAGGTCCCGAGTTCGAGTCTCGGTCCGGCACACAGTTTTAATCTGCCAGGAAGTTTCACATCAGCGCACACTCCGCTGCAGAATGAAAATCTCATTCTGGAAGGGGATTGTTGCTAAAAATGTGAGGACAACAGCTGCACAAGTCACTGCAGAACTGACTGTCCAACTCGCGAACACCGTCAGCACCAAAGCAACACAAAGCAAGCTCCATAAGCAGGGAATTGTTGTGCGGCCTGGGATTCCAAACCCACTTATCAGTGATACAAATGCCAGCAGTAGGAAAACATGGTGCCGAAGCCATAAACCCTAACTGTGAAGCAATGGAAGAATGTAGTTTCGTAGGATGAGTCTTATTTCACTCTGTTTACAACTTCTGGCCCGAGTTTACGTCTGGCGTACGTCGTCCCGAACCTACGATGCAGACTGCCTACTGCAAATTCATCGACACTGATCGCAGTACAGCCTCGTATTCCACGACGCATCATGTCTTTAGCAGTCGTGGATGTTCATTTTTAAAATCATATTTCATTTTGTTCACACACAGAAGCCCAGAGGAGTGAATTCAGTGAGCGTGTAGAACATATTGTTTCCCAAACAATCTATCAAACTAAATCCAAATCCAATGATAGTAAGATCTGTAACTATGCATGCAGAATGGGCCACACATTCCTCATGTTGGGGTCACATGGGTTAACTGAAGTCCAATGCACTGACCACCAATAACTGCGAAAGTATACCTGTCAGTGAGGTTCCAGTTGTCGCTTATTACACACCAGCTGAGCGGCAAATAACGTATTTAAGTTTTTCTGTTTTTTCTGCATAGTTTGATTCCTAAATTCAGTGCATGTTTCTCTATTGAAGAGGTATAATCTCACATTCTTGTGGCTGTAAAGCGTAAATTCAGGCGTCTGTAGCACAGTCTCTGAAGAGCCAGCAACCGGTCGTTTCAGCCTAGTCGGTCAGTCAGGTTCCAGCTGTCGCCTGTTACACACCATCCGAGCAGCCAGATAACGTATTTACCTGCTTCTGTGTTTCTTCGTATTTTAATTCTTCAATTCCTTGGATATTTTTATATTTAAGAGGTATAATATCGTGGTTTGGTAACTGTAAATGGTAGATTCAGATAGTCTGTTACAGAGCTGCCGCTTCTTCTGAACATCCAGCTACACAGCGTGAAAGGAGTTTACTGGGGCACAATTCTATGTGGCAGCAGAATAAGATAAGAATATTAATAAATTAAAATGAAACTAGTATACTATAAAAGATGAATAGGCTTGATAATGCGGATCGCTGACTGTGCGCGACCGCAAAGCCAAAGATATTGTACTGCTTGTGCTGGAGCAAGAAAGCACTGGGCTCTCAGTTGTAGGTGTCTGTCTGTGAGGGAAAGACGGTGGAGTAGGCAGTTTCTGTGGTCTGATGTGTGAAGCCACCAAGAGTTAAATTAATGTAGGTATGTCTATACTGTTGAACCCGGAAGCAGGTCAGCAGGCAAATAAGGTAACGGTTTAAATAATTATGCGAACATTTTAGGTTAGGCTTTACCGTGACTGTTTGTTGTTGTTGCGGTCTTCAGTCCTGAGACAGGTTTCATGCAGCTCTCCATGCTACTCTATCCTGTGCAAGCCACTTCGTCTCACAGTATCTACTGCAGCCTACATCCTTCTGAATCTGCTTAGTGTATTCATCTCTCGGTCTCCCTCTACGATCTTTACCCTCCATGATGCCCTCCAGTACTAAATTGGTAATCCCTTGATGCCTCAGAACGTGTCCTACCAACCGATCTCTTCTTCTAGTCAAGTTGTGCCACAAACTCCTCTTCTCCCCAATTCTAATCAATACCTCCTCATTAGTTATGTGATCTACCCATCTAATCTTCAGTATTCTTCTGTAGCACCACATTTCGAAAGCTTCTATTCTCTTCTTGCCCAAACTATTTATCGTCCACGTTTCACTTCCGTACATGGCTACACTCCATACAAATACTTTCAGAAACAGCTTCCTGACACTTAAATCTATACTCGATGTTAACAAATTTCTCTTCTTCAGAAACGCTTTCCTTGCCATTGCCAGTCTACATTTTATATCCTCTCTACTTCGACCGTCATCAATTACTTTGCTCCCCAAATAGCAAAACTCCTTTACTACTTTAAGTGCCTCGTTTCCTAATCTAATTCCCGCAGCATCACCCGACTTAATTCGACTACATTCCATTATCCTCGTTTTGCTTTTGTTGATGTTCATCTTATACCCTCCTTTCAAGACACTGTCCATTCCGTTCAACTGCTCTTCCAAGTCCTTTGCTGTCTCTGACAGAATTACAATGTCATCGGCGAACCTCAAAGTTTTTATTTCTTCTCCATCGATTTTAAAACCTACTCCGAACTTTTCTTTCGTTTCCTTTACTGCTTGCTCAATATACAGATTGAATAGCATCAGGGAGAGGCTACAACCCTGTCTCACTCCCTTCCCATCCACTGCTTCCCTTTCATGTCCCTCGACTCTTATAACTGCCATCTGGTTTCTGTGAAATTGTAAATAGCCTTTCGCTTCCTGTATTTTACCCCTACCACCTTCAGAATTTGAAAGAGAGTATACCGTGACTGTTATTGACATTAAATGAAAGAACACGTTTACTGTTACCAGTCGCTGTAAACCTATCTACATGTTTTAAAGCATTAACGAATGCTTTACCCCAATCTTTAGGCAGCTTACATATGTCACATGTAATCTTGAGACCCCTTGTTATGTAAATTTTTTCTCACATAGAATCACTCTTTCCACCCCCCCTCTCTCTCTCTCTCTTTTTCTCTCCTTCTGCCTCCAGCCTCTCACATCTGTCTATTAATCCCAATGAAATATTGTCATCCACGTATAATTTTACTGCTGTAGCCAATATGATTATTGCACTGAAAGTCTGTAACATTTCACCTGATTGTTATAAGCAAGTATGAAGTTTAAGCAATTTTAACATTTCGCCTGACTGCATAAACGAGCACGAATGTTAAGCTGTTTTAACTTGTCAAAATTGGATTTATATGCCACCCGAAGTACACACACATATATTCGACACCTCAAAACAAACACCTCCAAATCCTTTAAATAATTATTCTGTAATAATGTTGTTACGATGTATATTCTTTGTACTTTGCGATTATGTCTTCTCTTCTGTTATACGAACCTTGCACCTAGCAGATTCCAGACGCCATATTTGTTTACAAATGTGACAGTATACATGTGATGTGTTACGACAGTGAAAGGAACCTGTGACCACTGGAGGTACTCTATTTTACTTATTTTATGTTTACCATTAGATATCAGTTTAATTTTTTGTCAGAAGAAATCCAAAACTATGTTGTGAAATAGTATCTTGTTTCTCCACTAGGCAGTGCCACAAGTTCCTCCAACACAACACACACACAAATTCCATACTAACTAATGTAAATCCACCCGATGATGGAGGTTTAAACCTGTGATACGCGTCGTGGAAATAAATAAAACGGTGACTGGTAACAGTAAACTTGTTGTTTCATTTAATTAAATAATTATGATTTCTGTTTTGGCAGCGCGTTAGTGTAGATGAGTTGGCTGATCATTTATAAGCGTTGAGTAACCCCAGAATGTACTAAACTGTTTTAAAAAAAGGACTAGATAGATGTTCATTTTTGTAATGATTTTAAGATTTGTTAACAGAGCTGTATGTAATTTGATGGTTTACATTTATGTTGGATTAATGAAGTTAGTTGGTACTTTCTGTTTAAATCTCATTGTTTGTAAATCAATTGTGAGTAACGTAGCTTCAGTTGTCAGATGTTTTTGAGAAGACAAACTTAATTTGGAATATAATTTTGCTAAGAAAACTCAGTGTTATTAATACACCATAATCAGTACCGTCCCCAGTCCAAGTCATATTTTTTAAAGAAGTTGAATTTTCTTAAATGTTCTGGTTTATTAGCCAAAAGAATTTCAAGTGCATTTCAAGTATTGTGCCCAGCATTGCACACTACTGAGCCTGTAGTTAACATTTTCATGTTTTTTTATGAGAGGCCAGAATAAATCGCGTTACTCCGTTGCTGCTCTAGAGGTAAGACAATTTAATTTATTTGTTATGTGAACAGGGCCTTGGGACTCAGTGCTTAAGGGGCTGAATGTATTTTGCAGTGACTGTATTTCTTTATTGGTATTGGGAGTTGCATTGCCCAATCGATTCCTGTAAAGTTTTGCTAACAGTAACACAGAATAGGCGCACTGTAACACTACGCTACTGCGCACGATACTTATTAAAGCCTGTACTATAGTAAGTTGACGGGATTCACCTTATAAGAAAGGATTTTGGTATATATGTTGACCGCATGTACCTGAATGGAGGCAAATCAGACTTTCACCCACTCAGTAACAACAATGATACGTCAAGCAAGTCTGAAGTGCAACTACACGTTAGGACGGACAAGAAACAACACCGCAGATGCTACCAAATTGTTAATAATACGGTCGCCAGCCTAATTAGGCATTAACTGAATTTCTTCCCAGTACAAGTTGAAGTACGTTCATACAAAACAACACGTAACTACAGTGCATAATATGGTAAATTTTAGAACCAGAAAATCTACTGAACTAATAATTTCACTTTCTGTACTAATATGGACAAGCCAAAAATACACAACAATACACTATAATGTTTACTACAAACTTCGTACTGTCTATTGATCTGATTAAAATCGGGCATAGGTTACCCTAGAAACAGCACTTTCGAACCACACATACAATGTCAATTTTGAAAAAGGTAAAACACTAATAAATTTTGATTTTTATATTGACTTTGATTTTGCTGGTCAAATCAGTTCAGTACACTTCAGAATTTAAATGAATAGAAAAGAAAAGGGTGGAAGGGGGAGGGGGGGTGGCCTGAAACTGTTATGATCACTGTACTGAAATTTTGGTTATTTAAATCATTATGCACTCAAGATTTCCAATATATGATTTACTACTCTTTTTGTCTTATTTCTTGCTCATTTAACTACCATTATTTTTGTCTCAAATTAATTAGCCTTCGTTACTGAACCAATTTCAACATTATCTTCCAACTCTGTCAGACCTATATTATTAGCTTATATATTCTTTAACAACAAAGTTCTTTAAACAATTTTCTAACATAGATAGGTCTGCAGGTAATTATTATTAACATAAACTTTAAATCTTCATCTCGGGACACTCGGATTGCACAACATGTAGAAAGGACCCTGTCTAGGTTAGTGATGAGGATAGTTAAATGATAGGACAGTTCTGGTAAAAGTTAAGTTGTTATTAAACAGTCAGGAACAAAAGTAACACTGGTCCACACGAATACAGTACTAAAAGTTTCAACCTGTTCGTATCGATGCGGCGGTTGGCGGGCGGCGAGATGGCGAGGCGCAGAGCACACATACAAGCACAGCTATGGCTCTTGATGTATCGGCACTTTACTTCTTCATAGTGTCGCAATATTTTTCCATTTAGTGCCTATGGAATTTTGCCATGCTGTCTAGTCGTCGGAAACGGCACATCCGAGGCTCAATGTAATCACGTTTCCCAGGAGAGCCTCCTCGATCCAGAACATGTTGCTCAGATCAAAGCCCAACTCCGACTACTACTGCTGAGCCCGTTATGCCGTGCCGCGCCCGTGTGTGTTTTCCCGCGCTCGCCTGCCATCCACCTTTTATCGCTCCCCTACAGACAGGGTATTCACCAAAGGTTTTGCATTCCACATATCCTAATACATTGCCTACGTATGAACCAGACGCACAAGTACAATTTTAACATCTTACAAAAGTTTCAACATTTCTTACATTTCCATTTTGTTATAACATTGCTTGAAATTTGACATAAATATTAATATTCACATCGAAAGTTGTTTATAGTTTCCTCAACACAATGACATAAAAAGAAAAAAGAAATGAAATCAGAACATCGCTTACACTAATTTATCGAAAATCAGAAGAAAAAATTATTATATGTACAATAGTATAGCGTTGGTGTTGTTACAGCACCACTTGCAGATACAATTCGCTGCATTGTAATTCGAGTTTAGTATCCATTCATTCACTCAATAATTTACCTAAAGAAAGTTATTTATTTGTTATGTGCACAAATGTTCAAATGGCTCTGAGCACTATGGGACTTAACTTCTGAGGTCGTCAGTCCCCTAGAACTTAGAACTACTTAAACCTAACTAACCTATGGACATCACACACATCCATGCCCGAGGCAGGATTCGAACCTGCGACCGCCGCGGTCGCGCGGTTCCAGACTGTAGCGCCTAGAACCGAGCGGCCACTCCGGCCGGCGTTATGTGCACAGTTCGTTCAACGTAATCTGAAGTAGTATTTTTCATAAAGAAAGTTACAAGCTCTGTAAGGCGTCAGCCTTCGTTGATGACACGTCAGCACAGATGCAAGCTGCCCTTGTGGGTTTCTCTGTGTCCTTTCGTACTTTACTCCTGAAATTAACCGTACTGGCGTGGTTAGGATACAAGTATGCTCTGTGAGGCACGGGAGTACCTGGCACCTATCGTAAACAACTGAAGGAGATTTTGGCTGCAGTCCGCTGTCTTCAGGCTGTTGCCTCGTGCTGTAGCGGTGACAGAAAAATCTGGCACGTCATATGGGACACCTCAGGTGTCGATTTTTTCGACCACGAGCTCTGCTGCCGAAACACCTTACAGTGTACCCGATGCAGTGGATCAGCCTTCACCACACGGTGAATGGTGAGTGAAAATGCGTTCGCGTCGCTCTAGGTGGATGGCCAATGTGCCTTGCCCATTCACGCTGTTAGTGGACAGGAGACCGTTCTTTCAGCAAGGTGCGAGCAGGCAAATAGGGGTGGGGTTTGCTAGTTGAGCTCCAATATTAGGTGTGTTATGGAGCTCCTTAAGGGAATAACTTTCAGGATCTGAAAGAAAGCCTCAGCATGTCTGCTGGAGGGCCGCATCTGAGATGTGGAGGAGGCTTTGCCTGCGCCTATCGAGCGCGCAGCGTGAGGACGTCTTCAAGTTCTTGCTCACATTGACACCGTTGACTCCTGTCACTTGAGTTCTGAGGCCATCCTCGGTTCATACTGTCGACTGGAGGAAGTGGTGAAGACTGCTGGCCTTGCACATCGGTTGCAAGCAGATCTGGCAATTTTCAGCATCGTTCCCAGAGTTAATCGGGGTACATCTACATCTACATGGATACTCTGCAAATCACATTTAAGGGCCTGGCAGAGGGTCCTTCGAACCACCTTCACAATTCTCTATTATCCCAGTCTTGTATAGCGCTCAGAAAGGATGAACACCTATATCTTTCCGTACGAGTTCTAATTTCCCTTATTTTATCGTGGTGATCGTTCCTCCCTATGTAGGTCGGTGTCAACAAAATATTTTCGCATTCGGAGGAGAAAGTTGGTGATTGTAATTTCGCGAAAAGATTCCGTCGCAGCGAAAAACGCCTTTCTTTTAATGATTTCCAGCCCAAATCCTGTATCATTTCTGTGACTCTCTCTCCCATATTACGCGATAATACAAAACGTGCTGCCTTTCTTTGTACTTTTTCGATGTACTCCGTCAGTCCTATCTGGTAAGGATCCCACACCGCGCAGCAGTATTCTAAAAGAGGACGGACAAGCGTAGTGTAGGCAGTCTCCTTAGTAGGTCTGTTACATTTTCTAAATGTCCTGCCAATAAAACGCAGTCTTTGGATAGCCTTCCCCACAACATCTTCTATGTGTTCCTTCCAATTTAAGTTGTTCGTAATTATAATACCTAGGTATTTAGTTGAATTTACGGCTTTAGATTCGACTGATTCATCGCGTAACCGAAGTTCAACGAGATGCTTTTAGCACTCATGTGGATGACCTCACACTTTTCGTTATTTAGGGTCAATTGTCAAATGGCTCTGAGCACTGTGCGACTTAACTTCTGAGGTAATCAGTCGCCTAGAACTTAGAACTAATTAAACCTAACTAACCTAAGGACATCACACACATCCATGCCCGAGGCAGGATTCGAACCTGCGACCGTAGCGGTCACGCGGTTCCAGACTGAAGCGCCTTTAACCGCACGGCCACACCGGCCGGCGGTCAATTGTCAATTTTCGCACCACGCAGATATCTTTTTTAAATCGTTTTGCAGTTTATTTTGATCTTCTGATGACTTTATTTGTCGATAAACGATAGCGTCCTCTACAAACAAGACAGTTGCTCAGATTGTCTCCCAAATCGTTTATATAGATAAGAAACAGCAAAAGGCCTATAACACTATCTTGGGGAACGCCAGAAATCACTTCTGTTTTACTCGATGACTTTCCGTCAAGTACTTTGGTTTGGAGTCAAGTGGAGGGTCTCAACCAAACGCTTCTCCTATTCTGTGTCTGTCCTGACTGAAGATTTCTAGACCTGCATTATCGCCCCACCTCTCTGACAGGTCAGGAGTGTACTACGTAAAGGATGCAGATACTCGGGTTGCAGAGTACTCGTATGTACGCAATGAACATGAGATGTTTTAGGCAAGGCTGTGATTTGAGGTCCTCTGTAGAACACTCGCCAGTCAGTACACAGACAGCGAAATCAGACCACATTCAGAGTAAAGACACTTCGACCACCAAAATTTTATCAGTAACTTGTCGAAGTATTCGTAACGAAGTTCCCAAATTTCCGCACTCCAAGAAGTTTGTTGCACTCAGATTATTCTCGGGAACAAAAGCTGGCTGAAACGTGAAATAGAAACCTCTAAAATATTTTGGAGAAAACAGATCAGACGCTATAGGACGGGGATTGTGTTCACTGCTCTCGACAAAAATATTGCCTGTATTGAGACAGAATTCTAGCGTGACAGTGAAGTTATCTGGATGAGTAAAGCAGGTGTTGGTCAAATTAAGTTAATTGTTGAATGTTGCCGGCCGCTGTGATCTAGCGGATCTAGGCGCTGCTGCTACGGTCGCAGGTTCGAATCCTGCCTCGGGCATGGATGTGTGCGATGTCCTTAGGTTAGTTAGGTTTAAGTAGTTCTAAGTCTAGGGGACTGATGACCTCAGATGTTAAGTCCCATAGTGCTTAGAGCCATTTGAACCATCCTGGGGAGTTTGGTGACCAGAAGAAGTGTTTAAACTTAGTAGAGTGTTCCTGGAGCGACTCTGTAGCAATTCTCAACGTATGGGACGTCGCACTGACCTGCTGGAATTGCCCAAGTCCGTCGGAAAGCACAATGGACATGAATGCATGCAGGTTACCAGACAGGATGATTTCGTACGTGTCACCTGTCAGAGTATCTAGACGTATGAGGGATCCCATATCACTACAACTGCAAATGCCCACACAATGACAGAGCCTCCAGCAGCTTGAACAGTCCCCTTATGACATGGAGGATCCATGGATTTATGAGGTTGTCTCCATACTCTTGCACGTCCAACCGCTCGATACAATTTGAAACGAGACTCGTCTGAGCAGGCTACATGTTTCCAGTCATCAACAGACCAATGTCGGTGTTGACGGGCCCATACGAGGCGTAAAACTTTGTGTCGTGCAGTCATCGACGGTACACGAGTGGGCCTTCGGCTCCAAAAGCCATATCGATGATGTTTTGTTTAATGGTTCACATGCTGACACTTGCTGATGACCGAGCACTGAAATATGCAACAATTTGGGAAAGGATTGCATTTCTATCACGTTGAACGGTTCTCTTCAGTCGTCGTTGGTCCCGTTCTTGCAGGATCTTTTTCCGGCCGCAGCGATGTCTGATGTTCACAGTTGTTGTTATGGTCTTCAGTCCCGAGACTGGTTTGATGCAGCTCTCCATGCTACCCTATCCTGTGCAAGTTTCTTCATCTCCCAGTACCTACTGCTACATACATCCTTCTGAATCTGCTTAGTATATTCATCTCTTGGTCTCCCTCTACGATTTTTACCCTCCACGCTGCCCTCCAATACTAAACTGGTGATCCCTTGATGCCTCAGAACATGTCCTACCAACCGGTCCCTTCTTCTCGTCAAGTTGTGCCACAAATTCCTCTTCTCCCCAATTCTATTCAATACCTCCTTATTAGTTATGTGATCTACCCATCTCATCTTCAGCATTCTTCTGTAGCACCACAATTCGAAAGCTTCTATTAACTTTCTGTCCAAACTATTTATCGTCCATGTTTCACTTCCGTACATGGCTACACTTAATACAAATACTTTCAGAAACGACTTCCTGTCACTTAAATCTATACCCGATGTTAACAAATTTCTCTCCTTCAGAAACGCTTTCCTTGCCATTGCCACTCTACATTTTATATCTTCTCTACTTTGAGCATCATCAGTTATTTTGCTCCCCAAATAGCAAAACTCCTTTACTACTTTAAGTGTCTCATATCCTAATCTAATTCCCTCAGCATCACCCGACTTAATTCGACTACATTCCATTATCCTCGTTTTGCTTTTGTTGATGTTCATCTTATATCCTCCTTTCAAGACGGTATCCATTCCATTCAACTGCTCTTCCAAGTCCTTTGCTGTTTCTGACAGAATGACAATGTCATCGCGAACCTCAAAGTTTTTATTTCTTCTCCATCGATTTTAATACCTACTCCGAATTTTTCTTTTGTTTCCTTTACTGCTTGCTCAATATACAGATTGAATAACATTGGGGAGAGGCTACAACCCTGTCTCACTCCCTTCCCAACCACTGCTTCCTTTTCATGCCCCTCGACTCTTATAACTGCCATTTGCTTTCTGTACAAATTGTAAATAGCCTTTCGCTCCCTGTATTTTACCCCTGCCACATTTAGAATTTGAAAGAGAGTATTCCAGTCAACATTGTCAAAAGCTTTCTCTAAGTCAACAAATGCCAAAAACGTAGGTTTGCCTTTCCTTAATCTTTCTTCTAAGATAAGTCGTAAGGTCAGTATTGCCTCACGTGTTCCAATATTTCTACGGAATCCAAACTGATCTTTCCCGAGGTCGGCTTCTACCACCTTTTCCATTCGTCTGTAAAGAATTCGCGTTAGTATTTTGCAGCTGTGACTTATTAAACTGATAGTTTGGTAATTTTCACTTCTGTCAACACCTGCTTTCTTTGGGATTGGAATTATTATATTCTTCTTGAAGTCTGAGAGTACTTGGTCTGTGTCATACATCTTGCTCACCAGCTGGTACAGTTTTGTCAGGACTGGCTCTCCCAAGGCCGTCAGTAGTTCTAATGGAGTGTTGTCTACTCCCGGGGTCTTGTTTCGGCTCAGGTCTTTCAGTGCTCTGTCAAACTGTTCACGCAGTATCGTATCTCCCATTTCATATTCATCTACATTCTCTTCCATTTCTATAATATTGTCCTCAAGTACATCGCCCTTGTATAGACCCTCTATATACTCATTCCACCTTTCTGCTTTCCCTTCTTTGGTTAGGACTGGGTTTCCATCTGAGCTCTTGATGTTCATACAAGTGGTTCTCTTTTCTCCAAAGGTCTCTTTAATTTTCCTGTAGGCAGTATCTATCTTACCCCTAGTGAGATAAGCCTCTACATCCTTACATTTGTCCTCTAGCCATCCCTGCTTAGCCATTTTGCACTTCCTGTCGATCTCATTTTTGAGACGTTTGTATTCCTTTTTGCCTGCTTCATTTACTGCATTTTTATGTTTCCCCCTTTCGTCAATTAAATCAATATTTCCTCTGTTACCCAAGGATTTCTAGTATCCCTCATCTTTTTACCTACTTGATCCTCTGCTGCCTTCACTACTTCATCCCTCTGAGCTACCCATTCTTCTTCTACGGTACTTCTTTCCCCCACTGCTGTCAATTGTTCCCTTATGCTCTCCCTGAAACTCTGTACAACCTCTGGTTCTTTCAGTTTATCCAGGTCCCATCTCCTTAAGTTCCCACCTTTTTGCAGTTTCTTCAGTTTTAATCTGCAGTTCATAACCAATAGATTGTGGTCAGAGTCCACATCTGCCCCTGGAAATGTCTTACAATTTAAAACCTGGTTCCTAAATCTCTGTCTTACCATTATATAATCTATCTGATACCTTTTAGTATCTCCGGGATTCTTCCATGTATACAACCTTCTTTAATGATTCTTGAACCAAGTGTTAGCTATGATTAAGTTTAGCTGTGTGCATAATTCTAACAGACAGCTTTCTCTTTCATTTCTTACCCCCAGTCCATATTCACCTACTATGTTTCCTTCTCTCCCTTTTCCTACACTTGAATTCCAGTCACCCATGACTATTAAATTTTCGTCTCCCTTCACTATCTGAATAATTTCTTTTATCTCATCATACATTTCATCAATTTCTTCATCATCTGCAGAGCTAGTTGGCATATAAACTTGTACTACTGTAGTAGGCGTAGGCTTCGTGTCTATCTTGGACACAATAATGCGTTCACTATACTGTTTGTAGTAGCTTACCCGCACTCCTATTTTTTTATTCATTATTAAACCTACTCCTGCATTACCCCTATTTGATTTTGTATTTATAACCCTGTATTCACCTGTTCCTCCTGCCACCGAACTTCACTAATTCCCACTATATCTAACTTTAACCTATCCGTTTCCCTTTTTAAATTTTCTAACCTACCTGCTCGATTAAGGGATCTGACATTCCACGCTCCGATCCGTAGAACGCCAGTTTTCTTTCTCCTGATAACAACGTCCCCTTGAGTAGTCCCCGCCCGGAGATCCGAATGGGGGACTATTTTACCTCCGGAATATCTTACCCATGAGGACGCCATCATCATTTAACCATACAGTAAAGCTGCATGCCCTCGGGAAAAATTACGTCTGTAGTTTCCCCTTGCTTTCAGGCGTTCGCAGTACCAGCACAGCAAGGCCGTTTTGGTTATTGTTACAAGGCCAGATCAGTCAATCATCCAGACTGTTGCCCCTGCAACTACTGAAAAGGCTGCTGCCCCTCTTCAGGAACCACACGTTTGTCTGGCCTCTCAACAGATACCCCTCCGCTGTGGTTACACCTACCGTACGGCTATCTGTATCGCTGAGGCACGCAAGCCTCCCCACCAGCGGCAAGGTCCATGGTTAAGGGGGGGGGGGGGGGGAGGATGTTCACAGTACACTCGTGAAAAGGTCGTACTGGAAATTCCCCACTTCATCGCTACCTCGGAGATGCTGTGTCCCATCGCTCGTGCGCCGACTATAACACCACATGCATACTCACTTAAACCTTGATAACCTGCTATTGTAGCTGTAGTCACCGATCTAACAACTGCGCCAGACATTTATTGTCTTATATAGGCAGGTTAGAGTCCTCCCTCGGGTAATTGTGTGTGTGTGTGTGTGTGTGTGCGTGTGTGTGTATGTTGTCCTTAGCGCAAGTTAGTTTAAGTTAGATTAGGTAGCGTGTAAGCCTAGGGACCGATGACCTCAGCAGTTTGGTCCCATAGGAACTTACTACAAATTTCTAAATTTACTGTGTAAATTTAGTTTTCAAACAAACACTGAAAAATCAGAATGGAGGTGAAGGAGTAGAAAATCGCCATCAATATGGGGTTAAGGCTGTGGCAGAAATAGATCTGAATGTTTTCAGTAAACAACCTCGTACGTGGAGCAACCACAGCTGCGAGTAGTCATCATTGGTATTAATACCCGCTTCAGCTGTACTTAGTCCTTTATGATTGGACAACCACCGGTTTCGTGGCACTAAAAGCCACATCAGGTGAATATATGACCAAAAAATTAGCGCAGAAAAACTCGAAATCTTATTCTTTGTCTGTCAGAACGGAACACCGCTAAAAGACGCTATGTCACAGAACAAAAACAGCCAGATTACAATAAGAAATCAAAAAGTTGGAAATCAAACGTTTTAGCACTGTGGCTACAGCAAATTTATATGCCGATTTTTATACACGGTTATTTGCAAAAATGAAAAAAGACTTTTATAACCGAGAGCAAACAACTACTAAAAAATATCGGTTATTCGAAACTAAAATACTGGTATCGGTTTTGATGGCAGGCTTTTTCCATCCCTAGTACGCTCTGCTCACTCCTTAGGTTCTATGATCACGGGGAGACTCAAAAAGAGAACAAACAAGCGCTAATGCTAAATGGGTAGGTCGAAAACCGGACCCGGTAAATGAGGTGTTTATACGGTTGCGTTCTTGTTATTCTTTCCAATCCTTTTACGATCCTGAGCATTGTGCCCCCTGGTTAAATGCCTACGAAGGGCGTATCCGCCTGAAAAGTAAACAGGGATTGTGAAACGTAGGGACTGCGTGTTCAGTAAACGCGACAGTCTCGCAGTGAGGGACAGCCCGCAGTAAGTGCAAGGAGTCCACCCGCTGCGTGCAGAGGGAGCAGCGACGATAATGACGTAGAGGCGCATTGTCCCCCGAGGATGCCGGCCGCCGGCAACGCGTCTAATTGCGTCCGCGCAACGGCCCCAATGGGGGCCTGTTAATAATGTCGATGTGCGGCCGGCGACGCATTGTCCAGCAGCGCGCAGTGAAAGGTTTGTTACCGAACGCGCGACAATGCCGCTGGAGGAGGGTAGGCACTACTGCTAGGGGTAACTGTACTCAGAGGTCGGATGAATGATAGGGGTATCGAGCGAGTTGATCCAGCCGTTAAGGCGCTCTGCCTTCCACGAAGTGGCTCAGACCCCGTCCTGACTCTGCTGACTTACGTTTTCTGGGAATGCTAAAGTGACAGATATTGAAATAACCGATCGCGGAACCGCAAAGCAACTACAATCGCCTAGTAGTGGAAAGGCGGGCGACCACATGAAATCCCTGTAAGATTCTACAAAGATTATGCAAAAGAACTGACTCCTCTTCGGGCAGCAGTTTATCGCTCGCGGAGCAGCTGAGAGTACCTAGCGACTGGATAAAAGGCACAAGTCATTTCTGTTTTCAAAAATGGCCCTAGGACAGATGCACGTAATTAAATAACTATATCGTTGACAACAATTTATTGTGGAATTATGAAACATGTTTTATGTTCAAGAATTATGACGGTTTTGGAAAACAAAAAATGTTGTTGTTGTTGTTGTTGTAGTCTTCAGTCCTGAGACTGGTTTGATGCAGCTCTCCATGCTACTCTATCCTGTGCAAGCTTCTTCATCTCCCAGTAACTACTACAACCTGCATCCTTCTGAATCTGCTTAGTGTATTCATCTCTTGGTCTCCCTCTACGATTTTTACCCTCCACGCTGCCCTCCAGTACTAAATTGGTGATCCCTTGATGCCTCAGAACATGTCCTACCAACCGATCCCTTCTTCTAGTCAAGTTGTGCCACAAATTTCTCTTCTCCCCAATCCTATTCAATACCTCCTTATTACTTATGTGATCTACCCATCTAATCTTCAGCATTCTTCTGTAGCACCACATTTCAAAAGCTTCTATTCTCTTCTTGTCCAAACTATTTATCGTCCATGATTCACTTCCATACATGGCTACACTCCATACAAATACTTTCAGAAACGACTTCCTGTCACTTAAATCTACACTCGATGTTACCAAATTTCTCTTCTTCAGAAACGCTTTCCTTGCCATTGCCAGTCTACATTTCATATCCTCTCTACTTCGACCATCATCAGTTATTTTGCTCCCCAAATAGCAAAACTCCTTTACTACTTTAAGTGTCTCATTTCCTAATCTAATTCCCGCAGCATCACCCGATTTAATTCGACTACATTCCATTATCCTCGTTTTGCTTTTGTTGATGTTCATCTTATATCCTCCTTTCAAGACACTATCCATTCCGTTCAACTGCTCTTCCAAGTCCTTTGCTGTCTCTGACAGAATTACAATGTCACCGGCAAACCTCAAAGTTTTTATTTCTTCTCCATGGATTTCTCCTCTATAAAAATCAACATGAATTCAGCAAACAGGGATCATTCGAAACTGAGGTCGCTCTGTTGTCGTGGGAGATCATAGCGCTGTGGACAACGGCGCTCAGGTTGATGCCGCGTTACTTGACTTCAGAAAGGCATCTGACATGGTCAAGCACTGCCGATTAGTGAAAAAATACTAGCGAATCGAGTATCGGACCAATTTTGCGATTGGATTCAAGATTTCCTTACAGGCAGAAGCCAGCACGTCGCTCTTATTGGAACAATATCGATAGAAGTACAGGTGACTCCCGGAGAACTCCAAAGACGGGTGATAGGACCGTTATTGTTTACAATGTATATAAATGATCTAGCAGAAAGCTTCGGAAGCTCTTTAAGACTGTTTGCAGATGATGAGATTGTCTGTAAGGAAGTAGCAACACCAGAAGACAGCATCGATTTGTAAAATGACCTCCAGAAGGTTGATGAATACTCCAGTGCTTGTTAGTTGACCCTGAACGTAAATAAATGTAACACATTGCGCATATATAGGAAAAAAGTCCACTATTGTACAACTGCATTGTTAATGACAAATTTCTAGAAACAGTATATTCCGTAAAATAAAAATTCTATGCAGAGCGACGTTAGAAGGAACGACAACATACAATTTAGTAGGGAAATCAAATTCCAGACTGAGATTTATAGGAAGAATCTTAAGGAAATGTAATTCATCAGCCAAGGATGTAGCTTGCAAGGCGCTTGTTTGACCGTTCTTGAGTACTGTTCATAAATATGGGATCCTTACCAAGTATGACCGATAGAAAAAATAGAGAAGATACAACGTAGAGTGATCCATTTAATAGGGAATCATTTAATCTTCGCGAGATCGTTACAGAGGTGTTCAACAAACTCCAGTGGCAGATGCTACAAGAGAGCCGTCGTGCATCATGCAGAGGTTTAATTTTGAAATTTCGAGAGAGTACTTTCAGGGAAGAGTAGGACTATGTATTACTTCCTCCCATATACATCTCGCCAAATGACCACGGTAAGGAAATTCGAGAAATTAAAGCTAATACAGAGGCTTACCGACACTCATTATTCCTACACTCCATTCGCGAGTGGAAAAGGAGAGTTGGCATCTGTTAGTGATACCCGAATCGCTCTCCACCACAAATCATCAGATGGTTTGCGAAGTACTGATGTAGATGATTTAGAAGAGCTTCGTCTTTAATGAATTCCATGTGGACGGAACGTTGTATGCATTACCCTACTTTCTTTCCTTAGCACCCAACATAGAGGGCCAGTTTGGAAGGAAGAGAGAATCCGCTATTTATTGGAGATGTCGTACATCGAGAAAAAAATGTTTCGACTATTTTATTATCAGTCAGATCGATAATTAAACACATCAATATCCACATTCCTCAGACTACCTAGTGTATGGTACTTCTGGTACCACTGCTACTTCCGTCCTGTCCTTCCCCGTTCCACAATAGTACGCAGGAAGAACGACTGACTGTAGGCCTTCGAATGAACTCTAATTTCTCTCATATTCCTGTCATTTCGCGAGGTGTGTACTGACTGCCACTTCCTGGGGCGTACGCTCTCAGACGTCTAATGCTAAAACTTTCCAGCAAACACAACGCCACTCTTCTAGCATCAAAATGGATGTAGATTTACCACTGTACTGGTTGCGAGGAATGGTGAGAACCTGCGTCACATGGTGTGCCGGAAAGTGACACTCACCGACCGACAATTGGAAATAATCACCTGAGACAGAAAAGTGAAATGATTAATACTCTCATAAATGGGGAAAACTGACCGTTGCTTGTAAACGGACAGAAGGTAGTGGCGGTTGGAGATGAGCACGTGTGGGGCACCTCCGACTCGATTACAGGGCAGAGGCTCGACCAGTCGAGGCCTGGCCACAGAGTCCCCAACACCACCAACCATCCGGAAGTCGTCTAAACGGACAGTCAAGGAAGGACATACTCAGATGTAATCATGTAATTCCATCATGCCTCGCAGCCGTGGCAGGTAGGGGAGAGGGGAAATGGAAAACAAAGACAATGCAGTAGCAGGTGCTACGCCCACCAGGGGCTTAAAGTAATGCGAGAAGGTGAAGAAGTGCCCCCCAGCAGCTGTCAGTCCAACCGTGCCAGGCACATACTAGCTGAACAGCGGAGAACGCCACAAAGATAACTGGAGAATTAGGCGCGTTAGCGTGATCGTCGTTCAGCCACCCCATGTGCATTCTGTAGGAGGATCCAAAGTCTGACCCGTAGTTTGACATTGTCTCCATGAAGGTATCCGAGGGTCCATCCTTGCATCTTGATTGCAGGGAAGCACACATCTTCCGCTGAATGAAAATGTACAGTTCGATCACAGATGGAGGGGCGTGGAGGAAAATGCGACCATTTGCCATTCCAGCGTCCAGACTTCACGAAGACCAGCGCAGGTCAGATGATAGGTGTCATCGCCCACCGGGTGACAAGCAGAGCTTAAAGGAGTGTCCATCAAAGCAGTAGCATGTATACACTGGTTAGGGCGAATTTTCTGCAGTCGACATAATATTATATTGCTTGGAGTGAAACCGGGGCGTAGGGCTGATGAAGGTTGCGCTCTGCCACAGTCTACTTCGTTAATGGATACTTGATCTCAGCATTGCTGCAAGTTATGCCACGCAGTAACTAAACATAGACATCGTTCGGGCGTCGGTGGCGTCAACATTGGAGGTCGGAATGTACAGAGCTAAGGTCCACAGGGAACAGATACATGTGTGATTACAAGGACAACACGTCCTACTGGTAACAGCGAGTAGACGAAGCCTGCCATGTAAATGTCTAAGAGTTGTCATGTGAGTGCATTCTCTGTGCACAACTACTGTTTATTCATGGTGTTCAACTATAAGGCCATGGCGTGGCACAAGATGTTGGTGAAACCTAGATCCCCAGGCTTCCAGAGTTGGGTGACTGTGTCACATTTGACCTTAAAAATCTTACCATGCGTCACTAAGTAGCCTAGCGCGGCTTATAGGATGCTATCAACGCCAGCGACATCTGAAGGAGCTGTGCTATGTGTACCACCATGGAAAGTACATGGACATTCAAATATTCTATACGCTGCAGTGCTCAAGGCAGCAGAGGCAATTCTGCTGAAAGGTCACATGAGTGACAGTGGGCACTGCAGAAGGTGACCGCTGTGGTGCTGGAGGTGGTGGACATAAAGATGATGACAAGGCACTAGAAGCTCTGGACGCATGGTAAGGTGCCAGTTCTTCTTGTGTATCCGCCATGTCCCCATATGTGTAGGTCAGATCGAGTAATCAAGTGTGTGTAATCTCTTCCTGTGGCCATGACAGCAGCAACGGGTAGTCTGCATAGGCACGACATTGGAACTTGTTTTTCCACGGCATTAATACTAACGAGTGTGACAGGAGGCTCCCTATACAGGAGGCTCCCGATAAGTGCCACCAAGGCGAGCGTGTAAACGAGCATCAATAACCAGTAACCCGTGAAGACTATTTACTCCGCCGGGAAAGCTTGAAGAGTCACATACAAATGTGCCTAAAAAAAGTCTTGTGTCTCTAAAATGTCATGTGCCTCACTGATGCTCACACTGGTTATATGTTTAATGCATATGTTTACACAGGAAGGGATTCAGATGGACAAAACTTAAGTTTAGTACATTACTCGCCATGAAAATTGCTACACCACGTAGATGACGTGCTACAGACGCGAAATTTAACCGACAGGAAGAAGATATTGTGATATGCAAATGATTAGCTTTTCAGAGCATTCACACAAGGTTGACGCCGGTGGCGACACCTACAATGTCCTGCCATGAGGAAAGTTTCCAACCGATTTTTCATACACAAACAACAGTTGGCAGGCGTTGCCTGGTGAAACGTTGTTGTGATGCCTCGTGTAAGGAGGAGAAATGCGTACCATCACGTTTCCGACTTTGATGAAGGTCGGATTGTACCCTATCGCGATTGCGGTATATCGTATAGCGACATTGCTGCTCGCGTTGGTCGAGATCCAATGACTGTTAGCAGAATATGGAATCAGTGGGTTCAGGAGGATAATACGGAACGGCGTGTTGGATCCCAACGGTCTCGTATCACTAGCAGTCGAGATGACGGGCATCTTATCCGCATGGCTCTAGCGGATCGTGCAGCCACGTCTCGATCCCTGAGTCAACAGATGGAGACGTTTGCAAGACAACAACCATCTGCACGAACAGTTCGACGACGTTTGCAGCAGCATGAACTATCAGCTCGGAGACCATGGCTACGGTTACCCTTGACGCTGCATCACAGACAGAAGCGCCTGCGATGGTGTACTCAACGACGAACCTGGGTGCACGAATGGCAAAGCTGTCGTTTTTCGGATGAATCCAGGTTCCGTTTTCAGCATCATGATGGTCACATCCGTGTTTGGCGACACCGCGGTGAACGTACATTGGAAGCGTGTATTCGTCATCGCCATACTGGCGCATCACACGGCGTGATGGTATGGGGTGCCATTGGTTACACGTCTCGGTCACCTCTTGTTCGCATTGACGGCACTTTGAACAGTGGACGTTACATTTCAGATGTGTTACGACCCGGGGCTCTACCCTTCACCGATCCCTGCGAAACCCTACATTTCAGCAGGATAATGCACGACCGCATGTTGCAGGTCCTGTACGGGCCTTTCTGGACACAGAAAATGTTCGACTGCTGCCCTGGCCAGCACATTCTCCAAATCTCTCATCAATTGAAAACGTCTGGTCAATGGTGGCCGAGCAACTGGCTCGTCACAATACGCCAGTCACTACTCTTGATGAACTGTGGTATCGTGTTGAAGCTGCATGGGCAGCTGTACCTGTACATGCCATCCAAGCTCTGTTTGACTCAATGCCCAGGCGTATCAAGGCCGTTATTACAGCCAGAGGTGGTTGTTCTGGGCAGTGATTTCTCAGGATCTATGCACCCAAATTGCGTGAAAATGTAATCACATGTCAGTTCTAGTATAATATATTTGTCCAATGAATACCTGTTCACCATCTGCATTTCTTCTTGGGGTAGCAATGTTAATGGCCAGTAGTGTAGAAAAACTTTTCAAAAACCAACTCAGGCTGTGATTAGACCAGCTAAACCAACTGAACGGACTAACCGCAATATTACCATAGACAACTGCAACAGTTCAGTCTCATTATCAACTCGTCTCTAGTCAAGGGTATTAATGTTCACGGGAATCTTGAAAAAATAATAAAAGAAGAATCCCAAAAGAATACTTACATGTGAGAAGCAAGGAAGTTGGACCTGCAATACATCCAGTCACGCATGATCTAAGTCTAGTTTCATTTATGCCAAGTAGAGGCTAGTGTCGTGATTAAAATTTCGTCTATGCACCATAAAGTACGTAAAGATGATAGTATAGATAAACCAGAAATAATTTCTTACTGTATAACACTAAATGTGGAGTTCATGCCCTAGATGAAAAGTGTGTTAAGTATTCAACTGCGCGACGTACCCAACGGCCAACGCCATTGTTTTTGCTGCCATCATTTTTTGGAGGCGCTTACAAAGGAGCTTGCAAAATCTTTGGTGACACCACAGATGGAAAAGCGAATCAACCACTCTCACGTACCCCACGAACTTAGTGTGTCCATTCTCCGTGTTTTGAGGGTAGCAGAACCAAGGGCAGAAGTCGTTGTAGAACAATCGAAAAATGCAAAACATGCTCCACCAGTGATCTAAAAAAAAGAGGAAGACGATTTATGTTTCACATTATTGCAGGAAGCCAATCAGTCTTGGATAGTCTACAAAAATTGGCAGCGAGTGGCAGGAAGACGTCTGAGAAGGTCATTAAAAATCTACGAAGTAATCGTTTTATTTTTGAAATGTTTTATGGGAATTTCTTATGTCTTCGCTACTGTATGTATAATAGTAAAAATATTGCAGACCGTAAAATTTAGAGCGGAGCGTTTTTGAGTTTTTATAGCAATAACGTTATCGTATAACGTTACGTTCGCGTTGTACAGTTTTCCGTTTAAATGCGTAAATTTTTTTTGAAAAAATACGTTTTAAAATTTATTTGAATATATTTGTAAACTTTTACATAAAAACTTAACTGTTTCATTGAAATTGCTGAACGCAATTTTATAGCTATTTAAAAATGTTCAAATGTGTGTGGAATATTATGGGACTTAACTGCTAAGGTCATCATTCCCTAAGCTTACACACTACTTAACCTAAATTACCCTAGGGACAAAGACACACACCCATGCCCGAGGGAGGACTCGAACCTCCTCCGGGATCAACCGCACAGTCCATGACTGCAGCGCCTTAGAGCTATTTAAATAGATCAGCCTTTCAGACTGGGCCTGTGACAGTAAAAAGTATCCTCTTTCATTCACTTCCTAGTACTTCACAAAACCGATAGGGCAACGTCGGCTATAGTGGCCAGTACGAGTAAAGTGACCACTTAGTTTTATTCTCTTGAAAATTGCTGCAGCCTAGTGGCAAACATTTCAAAGGTTCGAGGAGACTTCCTTGGTTTTATCAGCGAGTTTCGTCGTGTAGTTGCGTGTTTTCCCCTGGAGTGAAATATTTTGTATTTTCCTACAACTGATGTAAGGCAAGTGACAAATTCGTCACTATGTGTTAAAAATATACCGGGTGTAACGGGAATAAGTGTATTGAACTGGGGACCTAGAAATGACGGAGATGCTTCGCCCCGCCGTAGCCCTCAGTGGTTCATAACCCCACAACAGGCCACAGCGGTCTACCCACCCCACCGCCGCCCCACACCGAATGTGCGGTTTGGCCCCCAGTAGACCCCCCCCCCCTCCCCGGAACATCTCACACCAGACGAGTATAACCCCACATGTTTGCGTGGTAGAGTAATTATGGTGTACGCATACATGGAGACTGTGTTTGGCAGCAATCGCCGACATAGTATATCTGAGGCGGAATGAGGGGAATCAGCCCGCATTCGCCGAGGCAGATGGAAAACCGCCTTAAAAACCATCCACAGGCTGGCCGGCACACCGGACCTCGACAATAATCCGCCGGGCAGATTCGTGTCGGAGACCGGCACGCATTCCTGCTCGGGAAAAGCGCGTTAAACCGCGCGGGTAGCAGGGCGGGCTACACTTTCAAGTACATATGGCGAGACTTTATTTTCCTGTCCGCCCCTGGTAGCTGAGTGGTTAGTTCGGAGCTAGCGGCCGTGCGAAGCGGAGGTCCGATACTTCCGCCTGTGCAGCGTGTGCGAGTGTTTGTTTACTTGTGGACTTAGTCTGCGCCCGGGCTAGTAACAACGATCATGGCGAACAAGTACAGGAAAACTACATTACGATTCAATTTCTGCAAAGACTACGAACGACCAAAGGCTTTAGCAGTGGAACGATTCATTCGAGAGGATGTCAAGATACCGCCAAACGATATTGTCGGTGTTCACCTGTCCATCATTAGTCCCACGGTGTACGTTAGGATGGTAAATGACGCGGCGTGTGAGAGATTTCTACAGGCGACAAAAGCAGGTCTCCGATTTTGCCATGGTGACGAGAATGTCGGCACGGTTACTGTAGAACATGCTGGTCTGGGTGTACGGACAATACGTGTTTTTGAACTGCCATTTGAGCTCCCGGCTGATGAAGTTATCGAGGCTTTTAAGCCATACGGCACGGTACATGGTCACACAGCAGAACGCTGGACACAATTCGCCACGTACCCAGTTCTTAACTGAGAGCGACAGATCACTATGGATCTTCAGAAGCATGTACCGTCCTATTTGACAATTGGTGGTTGTCGGGCGGTGGTGATTTACGATGGTCAACCATGTACATGTTCTGGCTGTGGCCAGGAGGGACACCTCAGGTCGAACTGTATGCAACGGCGGATTACGCAAATGCCTTCAGATGTGCGGGAGCCGTCGCCGGCGATGACAGTACTACCGAGCACCTATGCCAAAGCCCTCACTGCGTCCGCTGATGATGGTTCAAATGGCTCTGAGTACTATGGGACTTAACATCTTAGGTCATCAGTCCCCTAGAACTTACAACTACTTAAACCTAACTAACCTAAGGACATCACACACATCCATGCCCGAAGCAGGATTCGTACCTGCGACCGTAGCAGTCGCGCGGTTCCGGATTAAAGCGCCTAGAACCGCTTGGTCGGCTGATGACCGAAAGGACACAGCTCCGATGGAAGATCAAGATGGCACTCTCCGAAACCTTGTAGCAGACGTCGGGATGACAGAGGATGCTGCTCCATCGAGCATACAATCTACGGCGACAACATCAGTTGAGACCGAACTCCCACCAAGCACAACGATAGTACACGAAGCAGTTCAAGCTACTACGGATGCTGTTCCGTCTGGAACGCACTCTGTGACGACATCATCAGTTTCGACCGAACTACCGCCAAGTACAACAATGGGACTCGAAACACTTCCAGTTCCTACGGATGCTTTTCTGCCGGGCAGACGTGATTCCCTACAGTCTGAGGACACGGAAGGAAGGTCACGCAAACAACGTTCCCCGAAAAGGAGGAAACGGCGGCATCACACGGCATCTCCTTGGGATGACTCCCCTTGCCCCGACGACGGTGTGCCTGTGGACCAAGATGACACAACAGCCTCTACGCAACAGGATGAGGCAATGGAAACTGTCCGATCAGACTGGCAGCGGTCTGTCACATTAACCGTACAGGGACGTGGTGATGCTGAAGAGGAATCACAGCCAGTTGGCTCTCAAGACGCAGATGCTGTGGCTATGGACACGAATATATCACTGCCTGAAAAGACGTGGTATGACGATATTGAGGAGGCGCCGGACGTCATACAGAGGCAGCCGGCACTCACGAAGACGGCCTAATAATTGGTGAAGGTGAAGGGAGAGGGGCGGGCGAACGTCTTCTAACTCAGCCCCCAGCGCCGATGCAGGGAGATGTTGCGCCTCGACACATTGGGATTCAACGCCATGCGAACCGTATTGAGACATTAAATATAAATGACGTGCGTTCACCGGCCAAAATACACCTACTGAAGGAAACGATTTGGGCATCTGATGTGGACTGTGCTTTGCTGCAGGAAGTCCACATATCTGCTGCACTCCCACACATCGCAGGTTACCAATCCTATTCGTCACATGGAGATCACAATGGGAGTTTACCTGCGAGATGGATTCCCAGTGGAAAACGTGTGTTATCTTCCGTCAGCCAGGGGAAAGGCTTTCAAGACGTCTGGGACACGCATCATCAATCTTTATGCACCGTCGGGAAATAATCGGAGGCGGGAAAGGGCGCGATTTTATGCAGAAGACATTGCCCCACTATTCCATGGACGTTATGAATGTGTAATAATTGGTGGAGATTTCAACTGTGTTCTCAGCCAGAAAGACCAATGGCCGCAAGTAAACATCATCCAGGAGTTGCGAATCGTTGTCAACGACCTTGTACTTAGTGACACGTGGGAATTACGACATGCAGATGACCGGGATACACCCATGTGACAAGTCATTCGGCGAGCAGATTAGATCGCATTTATATCTCACGGGCTCATGAAAATGATGTCCAGGACGCGGAACGATGGCTATTGGAATTTTCAGATCACAGCGCTTACATCTGTACGGTGCTTCTTCCGCGTAGAGAGATGTGGAACAGTAAGGCCCCGTGGAAACTAAACATTCAACATCTACATGATCCTGAATGCCGTCACCGTATCCTTGAGACATGGACGATGTGCGAGCGAAGGGTTGGAAGGTATGCGACAAAGCTTGATTGGTGGCTGACTTGTGCTAAACCGGCGCTTCGCCGTACTTTCATCTCATATAGCAGGGAGATGGCAGAATGGCGCCGCCGTACGACCGACTTTTATTTTGCAGCGCTGCGCGACCTGGATGATGGTCCGCCGGGACAGGACTTCTGGATCGAACGCAAAAGTGGCTTTAGCTAGGAAACATATTCAGGGAACCATGGTGTGCGCCAGATGTCACGATACGATAAGGCACGAGATTCCTTCCATGCACCACGTCGTGAATGAACGAAAGCACCGACGACGCGTTTTGGTACGGGAATTAATTACCCGCGAAGACCGAAGAGTGACGCGTCAAGCGGACATTGTCTCAGCATTTGTCGACCATTACCAACACATCTATCAGGAAGAAGCAGCCGCTGTCGATGACCTCGTCCGTATAACCACACACGTCTCCCGTACATTGACGATGGAAGCCGCGGGAACCTTACTGGAAGCCATTAGCTGCGAGGAAGTACATGATGCTATCGCAAAGGGTGCGTTGAATCGGTCCCCAGGCATTGATGGACTTCCTGCTGAATTTTATCGAGAATTTCGCAACGAAATGGCACCACAATGGACGGAAATGTACAAGATGTTAAATTCCGATGCGCCTATTCCACCGGCTTTTATGAAAGGCCTCTTGGTGCCAGTACGTAAACCGAAGCCAGGGATTACGGTCACACGTTATCGCCCCATCACCCTGCTTAATGCCGACTATCAGATCTTCGCACGGTTGCTAGCGTTCCGATGTCGTATGTTAATTCGTAGCGTTCTCTCTCCAGAACAGACTACACCGGGTGGATCGGTGAATGTGCAAACAGCTACTGGCGAATGCCGTGATGTGATAGCGCTGGCGGAGGAGTGCCGGCTTAAAGCAGCGATGGTGGTGGTTGATATTGACAGTGCTTTTGATAAGGTGCACCACAACTATCTGTACGCTATAATGGAACAAATGGAATTTCCAGACCGTTTTACTGGTCTCATTAGAAGGATTTATGGGGGCGCACAATCCTTGGTTCAGGCTAAGGGGTGTATAGCAGGGCCCATTCAAATTCGACGATCCATTCGCCAGGGCTGCCCTCTTTCGATGCTGCTTTTCGCGATGGCGTTGGAACCATTAATTGGGAGGCTAACAAATTCTCTTTCTGGGATGGAACTACGGGGCTACACCTTCAAATGTCGTGCCTATACGGACGACCTCCTACTGCTCGTTCGTTCTGAGGAAGAGGTGAAGACGGTCCTTAAACTGTGATTGGACCACAGTGTGACGGCGGGTAGTGCAGTGAACATGAACAAATCGGCGGCAATGCCGGTTGAAAGGGGCCTTACGCCGGACGAAATCAGTCCTTTTCCTTATGTGCAACGATTCCGCTATCTCGGCATAGACTTTACCTCATCTGTAAAACATACTGCGGCAGTTAACTACCGACGTATTTTATAGACAACACGTACCATGGTCCGACAACATCTCCTACGGAGCCCTGATCCTTTGCCGCGGGTCGAGTATCTGAACACTTATGCGGTTTCTCGAATGGTGCATATTTCGCAGACCCTGCCCCTACCACTCACGCTCGGACGTCGACTTGAATCAGCACTAGGCTGTTTTGTGATGATTGGATCGCCCCTCAAGGTGCGACACGCAACGCTCACGCTCCCTACGGACAAGGGGGGACTCGGACTTACGAATGTTCACTGCCGAGCGACGGCACTCCTTCTAGCCACGATGTGCAAGCAATGAGTAGCGGAGGTCATTCCCTTACATCCCGCCTACTGGATTTCCTGGTTCCATCGTCCCTCACACCTCCGGTGGCAGTGGGCAACATTTCACCACATTTTGCGCATGTATCAACATTTATCGTGGAACTTAGTTATATCAGAGACGAGCTTCCACGCACGAGACCGCCATGCGTGAAGGATTTTTATGTTTGGCTGCTACGACGGATAAGTCGTAATGTCATTGAACTCAAACACTCCAGGTTGCATTGGCCGAAGATTTGGAGACATGTGCACCAAAAATTCCTTCCTACCTTCGTTCGGGCACTGTGGTTCTCTGTCGCTTGTGGCAAGTTCAACAGCAACCAACGGCTCCATGCAGTTGGACTAACGGACACTCTACTATGCCCGAAATGTCGCCAAGTGGATGACGACCATTACCGCTTAACTTGTATTGCGGTGGAGGACGTCTGGCTCCTAGGAAGACAGATGGTAGCTTGCTACTTCCGCGTGACCCCGCAACATATTACACCTGCTTCCTTCTTACATCCGGAGAGTGACTACTTTCCGGCGACTAAATCACAGTCGATCATCTGGGTCAAAGGTTGGACGATCGCGTACCTCTATGGGGATGCTGCCAAGTCGCGACTTGACTTATGATATTTCTTGCAGCAAGCCCACAATGAGGTTCATAGATGGTCACACTATCGGAAAACGTTTGCCAACTATCTTCAAGCAGTCTTCCTCGACCCATCACGCAGTTGGGATGTGCCGGGTGTAGTCGGTGTGCACATTTGACAGCTGATAATGAACCTCACATCTTCTCTCACCACTCAATATGTAAAGCACATACTATACCATGAAATGATCTACATGTTCCTTTTAACAGAGTGATCATTATTGGAAAAAACCGTCCCTGTTCCTTTAAATTTGTGATTGTCACTAAGGAAAAAAAGCGGTAAAAAAAGTCAGCGTGACGGATTGCCGTTCTACGGGCCCAGGTTCGATTCCCGGCTAGGTAAAAAAAAAAAGAGTGGTCAGCACGACAGCGTGTCATTCCTAACGGCCCGGGTTCGATTCCCAGCTGGGTCGGAGATTTTTTCTGCTCAGGGACTGAGTGTTGTGTTGTCCTTATCATCATCATTTCATTCCCATCGACCCACAAGTCGCCGAAGTGGCGTCAACGCGAAAGACTTGCACCACGCGAACGGTCTACCCAACGGGAGGCCCTATCCACGCGGCATTTCCTTTTACCTTATTTTCCTCTGAGTATCACCTCAGGTGTTGAAGTGTCGACGCATGAACGCAAAACGCTTAGTCTACACTCGAGGCGTAGTCCACTTAGTAGCGCAGTTACGGCCGTGCAGAAAGCATCAGATAGCAAATTATGTGTTCATGGGAAGACTGTTTAATGCAGAGGAAAAATAACGAGCACACCGGTTTGTGTGTACGTTAACGTACTAGTGTAGTACGTTAACGTATACACAAACCGGTGTGCTCGTTATATCTACATTTACACTCGTTACACCGTGTGTATTGTGATAGTTACTTGCTCTAATGCTGGTAAAACGTTGCATTTTAGCCTTCGAAATCAAGTCTTTATGAATTGCACAGGTTACGTAATTTCCTACTCAGATAAAATTTAGCGTAATGGCTCCAGTTGAGCGTAGCCGCCATTCCCCTGATGATGCAAAATACCCACTTTGTAACGCACTTAACTTCTTTCGAGATAACGGAACTGATAGTTAGATGGTTCAAATGGCTCTGAGCACTATGGGACTCAACTGCTGAGGTCATTAGTCCCCTAGAACTTAGAACTAGTTAAACCTAACTAACCTAAGGACATCACAAACATCCATGCCCGAGGCAGGATTCGAACCTGCGACCGTAGCGGTCTTGCGGTTCCAGACTGCAGCGCCTTTAACCGCACGGCCACTTCGGCCGGCTTGATAGTTAGAGAACAGTATTTTATGTTATTAGTATACTGAAGCATTAGTGTATTAACCACTTGGTGGAAAACTATGTACTCTTACTATAGGTCTATGTTAAGATATCATCAAATTATTTATGAAAATCACTATATAAATCATGGGATTAGCACGCTTTGCAACAGACATTGGATGGGGCAAGCAAAGGGAAGATGCCGTTTGCTACGTAGCCAAGCTATTCATGTCTCAAGAACATATTTAAAAGAAGATTTCTTAAGAAAACCATACTATTACTGAAGATAAGGACATTCTTGGTAACAGCAAGAGGGAGAATTCCTTCACGACATTTTACATGGAACGAAGATACTATGGGATATCAGTACCTGTTTACGTCACTTGGCCTTCCAGATTGCTGAGCGGAATTATCTGCCATTTTCATTCACCAAAAAGATAAAAATATGGCAGGCAAGGACTGGGTGACAGTTTAGGAAGACACCCAAACATAAACCTCCGAAAACCAGATTCCCCTTCATCTGGGGTCTTAGTGTTCTGCCTCTCAGTCTCTGGCCAATTTGCCCTGCCTACCGTGCAAAGTGGCCATTTTGCAGAATTTCACTTCAGTTTTCTGCTGCAAAACGAGGATCTGAGTAATAATACAATTCTTTTATTGTTACAGAATGTATACAATTTTTACAGATAAATACTGTGTTATATGCTTAACTATGAGATGATTTCAGAGAAATACATCTTCTTTAGGCTGGAGGATGGCCACTTTACCCATTTTTCAACTATGTACATGTAGGAAGACATGTCCTGTAACTCAAATATTGTGCTGTAATACCGGTAATTACAGCTCTATCTCTGTGCAACGATATTTTCTTGTCAAATCTGCTCTCTCTCTCTCGCTCTGTCTCTCTGTCTGTCTGTCTGTCTCTATCTCTCTACAGTTGACGTCACCGAGTTTTGTCCGCTTCTTTCTGGGGCCGCACAATCCTTTTTTTGGTCCCGACAGCTGATAATGACATTACAGAGTGGGCTGGCCGGAGCGGGTATTGACGAATGACAGCTGATCATATTTGGAGACCGCTCCAGCTGTAATAGCAGTTCCGATCTCATACAAATATACATAGGGACAGAGGAGATAGAGGGGGGCGAGCAGGAAGGGAAGTGGAGAGGAGAGAGAGAGAGCGAGAGAGAGAGAGAGAGTAGACAACGCTAACACTGCAGTGCCGAAAGAGCTGACTACTCTGCCCTCTGAAAGGACGACTGTTTTTAACTAAAGAGCTGATGAAGAAGGGTTAATTGTCCCCCCTTTTTTCAATTAGGCGCGCATATAACACGCGCTATTAAAACGAAAATGAAGCCGGAATTGGAAATTGTTGTTTGCCGGTGGCCACGTCACGGGGCGCTCCACTCCGCCTCGAATTCATCGAATTCACGCTCGACCGCGCCCACACATAGGCCGCATTCAGTCGTCACAAGCAGCCCCCCGCACGCACTTTCCGCAACTCCCCTTCACCTACCCCCCCTACCACCCACCACCACCCCATCCACGAATGCCGCTCGGATATTCCGCACCAGTGTTCCTCGACCCTGCAGATGAATACACGGCCAACGATAAAATTCGGACCCAAAAATTGCGCCCTTGCGGGCGCCGAATACCCATGCCTCATTCAGCGGATCTGATGTAACGCGTTCCGTTCTTATTAGCGCGTGCGAGCTCCGCCACAGGATCCTGCGGCCACAGGCCGAACGCGAATCGTGAAGCCGCATCGTGCAGGAGGTCAGCTGGCAAGCCGGAGACGGTCAGGTATTGTTTGGTTCAAATGGCTCTGAGCACTATGGGACTCAACTGCTGTGGTCATAAGTCCCCTAGAACTACTTAAACCTAACTAACCTAAGGACAGCACACAACACCCAGCCATCACGAGGCAGAGAAAATCCCTGACCCCGCCGGGAATCGAACCCGGGAACCCGGGCATGGGAAGCGAGAACGCTACCGCACGACCACGAGATGCGGGCAGGTATTGTTTGCTGCGCACTTGGCCGAGCTGCTTTCGCGGTAACGCTTCAGTGCCTATGAGCACGAGATTATTGTGGAACTGACTCCTAAAGACAGGGGACAGGCTTCCGCAGTCCACCTCATTGGTCTGTGGCGGAGGGTACTCCGTGTACCACGGACACTTCTGTCTTTCCTGCTCCAGTCTCGAATAGTCCGAGGGAAGAATGATCGATGGTTAGCCTTCGTGCAGGCTCGAATCTCGCTGATTTTACACTCATGGCCTTTTCGGAAAGTATGGGATGTAACGGGGATAAGTGCAGATATTTTTATTGGTGAATGAGGACGGTGTACTGAACGACGTAAAATCAATATTCGTGTTATTTGCCGACTAATTACACTAGTCAACATCTATTTTTCATCTGGTATGTCATACATGAATTACACTACTGTACATTAAAATTGCTACATCAAGAAGAAATGTAGATGATAAACAGGTATTCATCGGACAAATATATTATACTAGAACTGACATATGATTACATTTCCAAGCAATTTGGGTGCATAGATCCTGAGAAATCAGTACCCAGAACAACCACCTCTGCCCGTAATAACGGCCTTGATACGCCTGGGCATTGAGTCAAACAGAGCTTGGATGGCGTGTACAGGTACAGCTGCCCATGCAGCTTCAACACGATACCACAGTTCATCAAGAGTATTGTATTGGCGTATTGTGACGAGCCAGTTGCTCGGCCACCATTGACAAGACGTTTTCAATTGGTGAGAGATCTGGAGAATGTGCTGGCCAGGGCAGCAGTCGGACATTTTCTGTGTCCAGAAAGGCCCGTACAGGACCTGGAACATGCGGTCGTGCATTATCCTGCTGAAATGTAGGGTTTCGCAGGGATCGAATGAAGGGTAGAGCCCCGGGTCGTAACACATCTGCAATGTAACGTCCACTGTTCAAAGTGCCGTCAATGCGAACAAGAGGTGATCGAGACGTGTAACCAATGGGACCCCATACCATCACGCCGGGTGATACGCCAGTATGGCGATGACGAATATACGCTTCCAATGTGCGTTCACCACGATGTCGCCAAACACGGATGCGACCATCATAATGCTGTTCATGTAGGTGGTTGTTGTCTTGCAAACGTCCCCATCTGTTGACTCAGGGATCGAGACGTGGCTGCAAGATCCGTTAAAGCCATGCGGATAAGATGCCTGCCATCTCGACGGCTAGTGATACGAGATCGTTGGGCTCCAGCACGGCGTTCCGTATTACCCTCCTGAACCCATCGATTCCATATTCTGGCCGGCCGGTGTGACCGTGTGGTTCTAGGCGCTTCAGTTTGGAACCGCGCTACCGCTACGGCACAGGTTCGAATCCTGCCTCGGGCATGGATGTGTGTGATGTCCTTAGGTTAGTTAAGTTTAAGTAGTTCTAAGTTCTAGAGGACTGAATACCTCAGATGTTGAGTCCCATAGTGCTCAGAGCCATTTGAACCATTCATATTCTGCTAACAGTCATTGGATCTCGTCCAACGCGAGCAGCTATGTCGCGACACGATAAACCGCAATCGCCATAGAGTATAATCCGACCTTTATCAAAGTCGGAAACGTGATGGTACGCATTTCTCCTCCTTACACGAGGCATCACAACAATGTTTCACCAGGCACCGCCGGTCAACTGCTGTTTTTGTATGAGAAATCGATTTGAAACTTTCCTCATGTCAGCACCTTGTAGCTGTCGCCACCGGCGCCAACCTTGTGTGAATGCTCCGAAAAGATAACCATTTGCATATCACAGCATCTTCTTCCTGTCGGTTAAATTTCGCGTCTAAAGCACGTCATCTTCGTGGTGTAGCAATTTTAATGGCCAGTAGTGTATATATGGTCGGGATACATCTTTTTTTTTTAATGTTAGTGAGTGGCTTACAAAAAATCTTCGCTTCAATTCAGATAAAATTACGAATCTCTATCTTCAGAATACGAATATACCTTTCAAAATGTTACAGCACGTACCATTTTTGCGTTTTTATAGGTTTTTTTATATTTCATATTCAGTATTTCGCTCTTTGATGTTCTTCTCTTTTGATGTTAAATTGTTCGTTTTTGATTTGCAGAGAAGAACTAGAAGATCTACAAATCGTCAGTAAATGGTTGGTGTGGTAATCCAACGATGTGAAAGAGATCCTCAGTGAATGTTTCCTGTGAAAGATAGTGCAAACTTATTGTGTTTAAAACTTAGACTAAGAAAAATGGCAACTAGTAAATCTCATAGCTGTCTAAACCACCCCGACAACTTTTGTGATGTGTGTGGGAAATTCACTCCAAAAGCCCAACGCAAACCAATCACTGATTTGGTTAAGAAGGCATATAAATTGTATTTTGACTGTCCTGTTGGTGATCAAGACAGAAATTTTGCACCTCACACTGCCTGCATAACCTGTACTACAGCCTTAACCGACTGCTTGAAAGGAAACTGCCGGGCCATGCCATTCCCTGTCCCGATGGTATGGTGTGAGCCTAATGACCATCATTCAGACTGATACTTCTGTCTTACAATTATACTCTGGACATTCAAGCAAAATTAGACATAAAATAAAGTATCCAAATCTATGTTCAGTGCATTTTCCTGTACCACATGATGAGGGCTTGCCAGTTCCTGTCTGCAACTTGAAAGCCACGAAACCAGACATCATGTCAAGTGAATCAGAAAGTATTGAACATATAGAAGAGTACTGCCCTCAATATAATGACACTTCGCCTCAGCTCTTTAATTAAAAGGAACTGAACGATTTGGTTCCCGATGTAAACCTTTCGAAACAGCAAACTGAACTCTTGGGGTCGACACTGCAACAGCGGTACCTTATAGCTCCAGGGACAAAAATTTCCTGTTTCAGATCAAGAGGTACTGGAACCTCTTGATTTTACCCTCATGACCTTTCCGGAAAATACGGGGAGTAACTGGGATAATCGCAGATATTTCTTTTGGTGAGTGAGAACGACAACATAAAATCAGTATTTATGTCATTTCCCGACTAATTATAATTATTATAGCAATTACAAGGTGTACGTTTTTAGGTTGTGTAGTACTTCCAAGTACATATGGTACAAGGAAGTCAGTAATGTTCGTTTTCCCCACAGCAGCAGGGCAGACATAGTGGTGTGGAAGCACGGATGGAAAACGGGTATCCGACCGCTGTGGCAGAGCGGTTCTAGGCGCTTCAGTCTGGAACTGCGCTGCTGCTACTGTCGCAGGTTCGAATCCTGCCTCGGGCATGGATGTGTGTGATGTCCTTAGGTTAGTAAGGTTTAAGTAGTTCTATAGGAGACTGATGACCTCAGATGTTAAGTCCCATAGTGCTTAGAGCCATTTGAACCATTTGAAAACGGGAAGTCTGTACTTCCAGGCGTCATTAACTTGGCGACCCAGGTACGCCCATGCAGGAAAGAGGTTATAAAGTTTGTCACGTGATTGCCGGAAGCAGAGGAAACACAACCAAAACACTGATGTGTGATACCTGCACTCGTTACATACTGTACATGCTGGCGGAAACGGTATGTATGTCGACTATTCTAAGAACGCACGCCGCTGACCCTATTGCAACAGTTAAGCACATCGTGGTGCACCACGTTGTCTTGTAACATCTGACATTTGAGATGGATGAGCATCTCCACGATGCTGCATCGTTTATTAAACAAAACTGTTACGCAACCTGCAGCTCATCTTGGGTCTGTTTCACCTGCCAATCCTGTATGTGAAATGCCCTAGTCGGACGGGCAATACTCAAGCGCCTGCCGAATGAGATTTTTGTAAGCTCCCGCGTTCGTACATGGATTACGCCTCCTGAAAATTCTTCCAACGAATCTCTGTCTGGCGTCTGCCTTGTGTAAGGTGCCGTTTTCGATAGCCTTACCAAATAATCAATTATAAATACCTACATATAACTGCCCTTCTGGGAGGTTCCAGCACCTAACTGTTCGCACCAACAGATGGGGAGTCGCCCCATTAGATCACACACATTCGTGATTACCGGCTTGGATCCCCAGTGTCGCAACGGTTAAGCTGATTTAAAGAAATATCGCTAAGATTTATATTTTGAGTTCAGTGAATGGAGGAAGATATTCTTTATTGAGGAAAAAGTTTCGTCTACATATTTTCAAGGAATAGGAAGTTGCTGCAGTCTGGAACCGCAAGACCGCTACGGTCGCAGGTTCGAATCCTGCCTCGGGCATGGATGTTTGTGATGTCCTTAGGTTAGTTAGGTTTAACTAGTTCTAAGTTCTAGGGGACTAATGACCTCAGCAGTTGAGTCCCATAGTGCTCAGAGCCATTTGAACCATTTTGAATAGGAAGTTACAAGAAGAAGTGAGATCTGAGAATACTTCGAGTGTTGTCGCCATTAATGCCATGGGGGCGTTTCGACATTAACAAAATGACTTGATATTGTCGGATCTTGGAAGAAGTTTTACTGTATGTCAGTAATTCAGTTTACCCCTTCAGACTGTACCTTTCAAATTAAACATTACTTTGTGGCTAGACGGAGTGAGTGCTGTGAACTTGCGTATGAGTCTAATTACAGAACATTTCCTTGTCTTCTGAAGTAATAAACTGTGTTTTCATGAAGTGACTTTTGTCATTTAGAATACCGCTAAATATAGACCCCAACAATCTTCACAGCACTCACTCCGTCTGCTGAAGGGTACCGTCTGAATGGTTAAACTGAATTACTGACATACTGTATAACTTCTTCCAAGATCGTCGTTTTGTTAATACTGAAACACCCACATGACACTAATGACGACAACTCTTCTAATATTCGTAGATCTCACCTCTTTTGTACGTAGGTTGGTTTCAGGGACATGACAGAATTCAGAAACCGCCTATGTACCTGGATGTGATCACCAATCCTCTCCTCTGACTTGACCGATAGCCTTGATAACTATTAAATAACAAGGGAACGATTGCAATTGGCTTCGATTACTTTTATGCGGTCGTTACGCTTGGAACGTCTCCTTAAGCAGCATCCCTGATAGCTTTTGGATGTGGATGCTTCTGGTGATTATTCGGCAATCGTGTAATCATATGATAACGGGTGTTTTCGCCTGTTTATGTGTAATACGCTACATTTGTTTACGTTTAGTGACAACCACCAATCCATGTAGCAATTCGTCGACCCTCTGCACCTCTTCCCCCATTTCGTTACAATCTTCTAGCGTTGCGACTTCTCTACGAACAGCCAAATTGAGCTTCCGACGTTTTGTGCAAGGTCATAAAAATATACCGTATTTTTACAGAAAGGTATTGGTTAAAAGTAGAAGAAAAGATCCTATAATGATATGTTGGAAAAACAACGTTTCACAGCCTACATTTTATATACAGACAAGATTGGCTTCGTAAGAAACAGTGTAGAAAATTGCCACAATTAGCACGCGTCGCCAGTGGCAAATCCTCGATTAATCATATGTCTGAGACATCAGGACTGCTTCAGTCAGTGTGTGGGCCGGACGTTGGTGGCCAAGCGGTTCTAGAGGCTTCAGTCTGGAACCGCGCGACCGCTACGGTCGCAGGTTCGCATCCTGCCTCGGGCATGGATGTGTGTGATGTCCATAAGTTAGTTACGTTTAAGTAGTTCTAAGTTCTGGGGGACTGATGACGTCAGATGTTAAGTCCCATAGTGCTCAGCGCCATTTGAAACATTTTTTTTTTTCATAATGTGTGCAGAAATTATCCGTGACAGACTCATAGGGCTACACACTTTACCAGATTAACAGGAGCTGTGTAACAGCAATTCTTCGCGATAAAGCACTATTGGAGAACGTTACCTTGCAGAAATCCATGGACTGCAATACATGCACAACAGGCAACTCCACATTTTCCACGCGTCGTGCGAGAGGCCTCACCTCAGCGTTTCATGGCCGATGGTCCGATCGAGATGCCACAGTAGCATGGCCTCCCCATTCACCGGAGTCGAAAACTGTAATTCGCATGAAAATGCTGTGAGATGACACGACTATTTGGATGTACTTTTAATAACTTTTCTTATGTCTTGATCACACTTTTATTTTCCCAGCAACATCCTACGCGTTTCGACCTTCTGTCATTTTCAAAGGCTACAAAATACAGCACAAAACTGGTATCTCAAGATATGAAAATATGATACTTTTCACCATTGATAAGAGACATAGTACGAGTATAATATGGCTTTCTAGCTTACCAGTGCTATGTCAGTCACATAAAATTGTTCATTAGATACATTGTATCATGTCAACATTCTCAATCACGAGACAAGTGCAAACTGCTATTTTTGAAGCCAAGAGGACTAACCGGTAGGCGGCGCTGGGTACGTGGTACGCACTGCAATTTGTTTTTGTTTACAACCATAGTTTTCAACGTTACGTCGTTTTGTGCACAAGGTGAGCGAAAGTTTAATTATCTTCTACATATTTACTGTCATTGCACGGATTGGTCATAGGCCGACCGAACATGCATAAGTGGTTGCTCAGCGCTTCACACGGGATGGCACAAGTTGAAAAGTGTTGACAACGGCGCCGCTATAGGTGTTCCACAACGCTTTCACGTTATTTTATTTAAAGTTGTCATTTTATATACATTTGGAGTCACAGTATTACAAACAGTTTTGCAGGTTTTTTTTTCCCTGAAGAGTAATATTGTATATCCTTTCAGCCCCTTCCCTTCTTCTTTAATTGCGTCATGGCGCTCTACAATGTTTGTTATTCATATAAAACAGTTTTATCGTCATAGAACCACAGAAGGTCTTGTGTACGTTACCTTAAGTCTGCCAGCCTTGACCAATTCCCTTCTGACCCTCTAGTAATCTCTACAATTTTATCTTTTGTTGCCGGCCGAAGTGGCCGTGCGGTTAAAGGCGCTGCAGTCTGGAACCGCAAGACCGCTACGTTCGCAGGTTCGAATCCTGCCTCGGGCATGGATGTTTGTGATGTCCTTAGGTTAGTTAGGTTTAACTAGTTCTAAGTTCTAGGGGACTAATGACCTCAGCAGTTGAGTCCCATAGTGCTCAGAGCCATTTGATTTTTTTATCTTTTGTTAAATATCTATAAACTTTTACTGATGACAGTAATTTATGTGCTGTAAGTTGCAAAAAAAAATAAAAGATCTGTTTGTTAAAAGACAGTTGGCCCCAGCGCCAATCAGCGCGTTGTTCCAATGTATTAGTTTCGACCACGCAAAAAAAAAAGAAAGAAAGAAAAGATGTACACATTGTTTTGTAAACTAATACCTTTTCGTAAAACATTGTAATATGATTTCCATGTTGTTTACTGATGAAATTGCTTTATACGATGTAACGATGAAAACAGTGGTTGTAAACAAAAATAAACCACAGCGTTTACCACATACCCAGCTTCCAAAATTTTCCCTTGGTATCAGTTTGCACTTGCCCCGTGATTGAGGATGTTGACGTGATATAATGTATCTAATGAACAATTTTATATGACTGACATAACATTGGTAAGCTAGGAAGCCATTCCTAGTCGTTGTACTATGTCTCTTATCAGTGGTGAAACGTATCACATTTTCATATCTTCTGATACCAGTTTTATGTTGTATTTTGTAGCCTTTGAAAATGACGGAAAGTAGAAAAGCGTAAGGTGTTATTGGAAAAATAGAAGTGTGGTCCAGACATAAAAAAGTCATTAAAAGAAGCTAAAACCATTGAATATCAGGCTGTGGGGACATTTAAAGGCATTGGTGTACGACCAACCCATGGACAATGTACATACGTTACAGCAGCGTGTGACCAAAGCTCGTGACGCATTCCTAATGGAGGCATGTATTTCTGAAAGGGTGCGTGACTCACTGCGAACAAGTGTTAAAGGATGTGTCAGCGATCAGGATGCATGGCGACCACATGCAACACTGACTGTAGTGTCTACTTCTTCGTAACAGGCAGATGGGAATGAGAGAACAGATTGACACACATCTCAAAAGATATTGTTATCCGAGCATATCATTATCGGAGCTTTTCTTCCATTTTTGACCAATACTGGCTCTTGTAGGAATATGAAACTTTTGTAAACACAATATATAGAGTAATAATTACAATTAAAGTTCCAGTTTCAAAACGCTGTTAAAAAAGAACCGCTGCGCACAACGATGTCAAATTTGAACGAAATGTTATCGAATAAAGGAGAAAAGTGATGCAAACAAAAAAAAGTAAACGAAAATTTTCCCACTGGATGGTGCTGTAAGCAACATGACATAAATGGGTTCGGCTACAAATAATAGATGAGTCGCGATACGATGGGTATAATGTGAATTGCACATTAAACCAACTGTATTGGGCAATAAGCGTGACCGCACAAGTTTGGGATTCAACACATGTGGTACTGATAGTTAGGTGAGCCCATGCACCGTGCCACGTCGTACTGCATCGGATGGGAAAAATCTGTTTTCAGCTGTCCTGAGACCAATAACTGTGTAGAAGAGACAAAGAAATCATTTGTTAACTGTCGTGAGACTGGGGCAAGACGTGTTCAGTATGCCGTCCATCTTTCTCTGCGGCAACTTGAAACCAAGAAACAGCATGTTGCACAACAGATCGGTGTGTCTCGTGAGTCGCGTTGAGAATGCGCTGAGCAATGCGTCCCTTCAATTCAGCTACGTTCGTAATTGGAGAAGTGAACACAACATATTTCAGATAATCCCGCAGCCAGAAGTCACAGAGACTAACATCAGATCATCTGAACGGCCAGGGTGTAGGGAATGACGGCTGATAAATCCACCATTTCCGAAATGCTTCTGCAGCAGGTGCTTCACTGCCTGTGCATTGCGCGGAGGAGCACCATATAGTATAAAAGTGATCCTACCCACACAACCATCGTGTTGAAATGATGGAATCACTTTGGAGCGCAGAAGTGTCTCATAGTATTTAGCTGTGACTGTCCAGGTATAACATGACTCGCTGGATCCATCGCCTCCAAATACACACACACACACACACACACACACACACACACACACACACACACACATATATATATATATATATATATATATATATATATATATATATATATATATATATATATATATATATATGACCCTACGATAAACGATACACCCACCTGCACAGTACAATTTCCTTTAAAGAATGAAGCGGCATCGATTCATATGCGAGCGTATTTTCCGTTGCCCATGTTCAGAAATTCTGTGTATTGACATATCCTCAGAGATGGAAATGGGTTTTGCTTGTCCATAGGATGCTCCATAGCCATTCAATGTCCAGTTCAATGGGATCAAGAAATTCTGGAGGAAACGTCTCTCTTATTGGCAGGTCAGCATGAGGCATCTTCTGAACATGGGTAATTTAGTATCAATAGCAGTGCAGTATGTGTCGTATTGTATGCACCGTGCTCACAGGCGTGCGCACAGCATGTTTGCTCTATCGCTTCAACAATGCTGTGGCTACTTCTTCTAAGCCGGCCGGAGTGGCCAAGCGGTTATAGGCGCTACAGTCTGGAACCGCGCGACCGCTACCGTCGCAGGTTCAAATCCTGCCTCGGGCACGGATGTGTGTGTCGTCCTTATGTTGGTTAGGGTTAAGTAGTTCTAAGTTCTAGGGGACTGATGATCACAGCAGTTAAGTCCCATAGTGCTCAGAGCCATTTGAACCATTTGAAATTCTTCTAATAACATGGGGTCAATTATGTTCCTCCCTCTGCCACAGTGCACTTCAAAAGAACCTGTATTTTCGAGTTTCGTAATCATTTCCTCAAGACTCGTGGCAGACATCGGAAAAACGCATCTTTTCGTACTCTTGAGTGCCCGAAACTTCTGGAGAGCTACTGACGCAGTCACCGTTATTGTAAAAGAGCTTTGCTAGCAGAGCGTGATTTTGCATCGAGATAGTCAGTCATATCGAGTGGGGAACAGCCGTGTACCCTATGCCCTGTAATGCGCATATTCTGCCGCTTCCAGCACCATATAATATTAAAATTTTCGTTAAATATTTTTGTTTCCCTTATATATTGTGAATAATAAGGTCCCATCACAATTCGTTACACCACGCCCGAAACGAATGGCATCACTTATTTTTAGAGTCGTATAGCTATCGATTCACTCTATTTTCATAAGCTCAGTGGCAGCCTTGTCTTTACGTTAGCCAAATGAATGCTTTATACTGCTTCTTAAACAACTTGGTTCAGTTACGTTTTTTTTTTTTTTTTTTTTTTTCTCCTCGTGGTATTACAAGTCACAATGAGAAACAAATCTGCAAGTTCGCTTCTGTTATTTTCCTGCGACAAGATTTACAAAAATGTTTCGAAATGCCGTCCAAGTAGCTAGCCGTCGTCATAGACTGCCCACAGATAAACAGGAGACAACGAAATCATTTTATAACCTGTAATATCCGCCAGTTAACTATCTACGTAATGTTAAAAATAATAAAGGTATACATAAGTGCACATACCTCAAGCGATGATGTAAGGTTTTCGCTGAGTTGACAGTACAAAACAGGCAACAGTAGGTAGAGGGCAACGTTTTGTAGGGAGAATATAATCCTCTCTTTGTCTATTCAGTAAGTTTTTTTTTCGGGTTTGGTTCCAGATTTTTGAAAAGATGATGTATATTATGTTTACACAGGAAGTAACCGAACTCATCGACAAAATGTCGTTGGTTTATCAGTTATGTTCTCTGAGCGCTTTGATATAAAGGACGCGTGGTTTCTCACGGCACATTACAGAGCAGTCATCTAATTACGGTTTATTTGGTTTGTTACCCCTATTAACCTTGTTTATGTAAAGATACGAGGTTGTAACAAACAATCACCAAAACGTACAAGCACAAAACACAAACGCGTACGTTTTGAAGAAAAAGTGCTGTGACGTTGTCGTTGCTGCTGGAACTACTCAGCACAGACTCGTTGCGCCGACCTTCCACTGTATACAGTGTAGCCAAATACGAGGTATACATGGGCCAACTCTTCACCACTAAACCTATCCCTGGTACCACTGTGCATCACTGTTAACGCACAAGGAACACTTTCGGAAAAACAAAGACTACAAACTCCAGGTGGGGGGAGCAGTACAGAATGCAAGCTTGAGAACAACAAAAAGTGGACTTTATTGTTAACAACAAGAGCCGTGAATGAAAGGAATAGGTTTGTTTCGAAACATAGGGACCGTATGTCGTCGCCATTCGCATTGTTGTGCAGATATTTTCAGTCAAAAACAAATATGAATACAAATAGGACCAAAGTAAATTCAACTAGTCTGTAATAAGCCACTGGAGAACACGAGTCGCTTACACAAGAATACTGAGAAAATACTCCCGAACAAGCTCCAAAATTTTTCTGGTCTGATTTCGGGTTGGCCCTGTGATAGTCCCTAGGTGGGAATGACGTCTTTCGAGAAATCAGCAAATAAACGTACTTCCTTTGTTTTCATTTAACAGCGTCGAGTAGAAAACACTCTAAGGCAAATACGTAAATAAATAAATCAAAAATAAGCGACGCACCATAAAGGAATTATCGGAATGGGACGTAAATCAGTAAATGTGGTGTACAGGTACAGACCAATAAGTGATTACAGTTTCAGAAAAGTTGGATGATTTATACAAGAGAAAGTGTCACAAATTTAGAAAGTCAATAAAGCTTTGGTCTATCATTGGCCCTTATGCAAGCCGCCATTCGGCTTGGCATTCATAGATTTGTTGCGTGTCCTGAGTAATATCGTGCCAAACGCTGTATAAATGGCGTGTTAGATCGTGAAAATCTAGAGCTGGTTGGAGGGCACTGCCCATAATGCTCCAAACGTTCTCAATTGGAGAGGGATCCGGTGACCTAGCTGGCCAGTGTAGGGTTGGCAAACACGAAAACAAGCAGTAGTAACTATAACCGTATGCTTACGGGAATTATCATGCTGAAGCGTAAGCCGGAGATGGGTCGCCGTGAAGGGGAACAAAACGGGGTGTAGAATATCGTCGACGTTCCGCTGTGCCGTAGGTGTGCCAGGGATGATAACAAGTGGGCTGTGCTGTGAAAATAAATGGCACCGCAGACCCTAACTCCTGATTGTCGGGTCGAATGGCGGACGACAGTCAGGTTTTCATCCCATCGTTGTCCAGAGCGTCTCCAACCACGTCTTCGGACTGGAATCTCATTGACTAGCGTAATACTGTCTTTGTCCCACTTCGAAGTGTACCCGGATGACAAGGAAAGACGTGTATGGAGACGACCAAGAAACCAGTGGGATACCAACCTGAGTGTCGCCGACAACACGCCCCCCCCCCCCCCACCCTCACCCTCCTCCCCACCCCGAACTATCAGGTCTGGGACGCCATTTCTTTTTATAGTGGGACCCCTAAGGTCGTCATTCACTGCACGCTTATAGCACAGCTGTACGTCAACTATATTCTATGCCCCGTTCTCTTGTCTTCCATGACAAGCCGCCTGGGCTTTCATTTCAGCAAGATAATAGTCACCTGCACACGACGAGAGTTTCTTTCTTCCTACTTGTCAAACCATACCTTGGCCAGCTAAATTATCGGATCTGTGCCCAATAGAGCATTATGGTTATGGGCCTCCTACCACCTCGGGATTTTGACGATCTAACGCTTCAGTAGTACATGGTTTGGCACGATATCCCACAGGAGAGCGTCCATGAAAACTATCAATCAACTCCAAGCCAAATAACTGTTTGCATAATGCCCAGGGATGGACCAACACGTCATTGACTTAATTTGTGCAGTTCTTACTCTTGAATAAATCATCCAATTTTTCTGTAATTGTTATCATTTGCTTTTATTTTTTTATTTGTCTTAGAGTGTATAGAGTGGGATAACTTATCTTTAAGAAACTTCTCATTGCTTAGAAATACAACGTAAGATTATATATAATACTTACCTCCAGTCATCTTGTAGACAATATTTTAAGGTTTTAAGAAGGTATGTATTTCCTTTACATCGCAGTACACATTTACTGTCGTTGCATATGCAGTAGATAATCACTTAAAATTTAGAACGAGTAAGGACACCTATAACTATTAGAATGAAAAAAGTTTTAAGAAGGTATGTATTTCCTTTACATCGCAGTACACATTTACTGTCGTTGCATATGCAGTAGATAATCACTTAAAATTTAGAACGAGTAAGGACACCTATAACTATTAGAATGAAAAAGAAACTTTAAAAATTTTCATTAAAATTGAACTTCGCTCAGATATGGATGAGCTATGCCGCTACCAAAATCTCTGTTCATTTACCTAATTATATGAAATAATTCACAAGTAGCAAAGCGAAAATGCAAAACAAAAGGGAACAACTAGTTATGGGCGACTTTCATATCCAAGAGAAGAAACTGGACGGTAATCGTTTGAGAGGGTTGGATGAAACTACAGTACAGGAATCGCAAATACTCTTATATTCTGAGTAGTATAAGAGGAAGTGTTTACAGAGTGTCTCCAATAACTTCATTGATGAGTCATGGGTTTTTCCCTTCCCCACCACCACCCCTGAATGAGAAATGCCAATTTTACTATGTATAAAATGGCGGATATTCAGATTTTGGCAGGAAATTCAAATATTGGCCGGAAATTCAAAAATAGTCAAACTGTGCTAGTGTGTTTCATGTTGGAGTGCAGCTGTTGTTCTAAGTATGAACTGGTGGAAAATTCAAAATGGTGCGTTGTAATGCTGACCGCCTGGAATTTTGAGGCAGACTTAGTATGACTTCAAAACCCAAGACTTGAAATGTTGGTACAGTCTTGCTATGATGTCAGAAAATGAGATGGGGAGGCAAGATGGGCGACCTGGATAAAATATGGCTGACACGAGATGACAGCCGGCCGGTGTGGCCGAGCGGCTCTAGGCGCTTCAGTCTGGAACCGCGCGACTGCTACGGTCGCAGGTTCGAATCCTGCCTCGGGCATGGGTGTGTGTGCTGTCCTTGGGTTAGTTAGGCTTAAGTAGTTCTAAGTTCTAGGGGACTGATGGCCTCAGATGTTAAGTCCCATAGTGCTCAGAACCATTTGAACCATTTTTTGAACAAGATGACAGACGTGGAATTCTGCTGCATTAAAGACACGTAACGTGTATCCACAGGACGTGTGGCCTGCTTCACTGTCTGATTCACCTGCTCATCGTTCACAAAATGTCATCCACGAATGGCATCCTTTAAAGGCGCAAACAAGTGTAAGTCCGAGGTGGCTAGGTCAGGGCTGCGGGGTGGATGGGGTAACACTGTCCAACCCTGTTTTGCGATGTGTTCAGCATTCCTCAGACTTGTCTGGGGAAGAGCGTTACCGTGTTGCAGTAAAACATCTCCTGGGTTGCTGTGGCGCCGAAGTCGCCGGAAGCGCGTCTTGAGTTTTGTTAATGTGTTGCCATATGCTTCTGAATTAATGGTACTACCTCTTGGTATCACACCAATGAGAATCACATCTTCACAGTCCCAAAACACGGTAATCAAAATCTTACCGGCGCAAGCAGTTGCTTTGAATTTTTTCTTCTGTGGGAAGTGGGAATGGCGCCATTCCATCGACTGTCGTTTTGTTTCGGGCTCAAAATGGTGAACCCAGGTTTCATCACCTGTCACAATCCGGGAGAACAAGGCCTCCCCCTCAGCTTCAAAACATTGCAACAAATCAAGACAAATGTTTTTTCTCAGCGATATGTGATCCATCGTTAGACACCGCGGAATCCATCTTGCACACACTTTTGAGTATGCAAGTGTGCGGATAATTGCAGCCACACTTCCTTTACTGATTGACAGATGCGGCGCCAACTGACGAGTCGTAATGCGTCTGTCTTCGCGATTGACAGCATCAGCTCGGTGCAACCTGTCAGGTGTGACAGCCGTGGATGGTCTCCCCGACCGCAGCAAATCGTGGAATTCCGCCGAACCGCCTTCTGATGACCTCACCCTCCGTGCCCAGCGACTAACCGTACTTCTAAAGCAGATGCGCCATAGACTTTGCAAAAGCGTTTGTGAATATTCCCCACAGCTTCTTTCTCTGGAGTGAGTAAATTCAATGACTGCACGTTGCTTGCAACGTACATCACCTAGAGACGCTACTTCGAAACTGTCCTGCAGCTACGCTGTCTGTCGGAAGTGACGGAAACTTGGTGTGCACACTCAGAAGACTTCAAATAAAACATACACTCCAGGAAATGGAAAAAAGAACACATTGACACCGGTGTGTCAGACCCACCATACTTGCTCCGGACACTGCGAGAGGGCTGTACAAGCAATGATCACACGCACGGCACAGCGGACACACCAGGAACCGCGGTGTTGGCCGTCGAATGGCGCTAGCTGCACAGCATTTGTGCACCGCCGCCGTCAGTGTCAGCCAGTTTGCCGTGGCATACGGAGCTCCATCGCAGTCTTTAACACTGGTAGCATGCCGCGACAGCGTGGACGTAAACCGTATGTGCAGTTGACGGACTTCGAGCGAGGGCGTATAGTGGGCATGCGGGAGGCCGGGTGGACGTACCGCCGAATTGCTCAACACGTGGGGCGTGAGGTCTCCACAGTACATCGATGTTGTCGCCAGTGGTCGGCGGAAGGTGCACGTGCCCGTCGACCTGGGACCGGACCGCAGCGACGCACGGATGCACGCCAAGACCGTAGGATCCTACACAGTGCCGTAGGGGCCGCACCGCCACTTCCCAGCAAATTAGGGATACTGTTGCTCCTGGGGTATCGGCGAGGACCATTCGCAACCGTCTCCATGAAGCTGGGCTACGGTCCCACACACCGTTAGGCCGTCTTCCGCTCACGCCCCAACATCGTGCAGCCCGCCTCCAGTGGTGTCGCGACAGGCGTGAATGGAGGGACGAATGGAGACGTGTCGTTTTCAGCGATGAGAGTCGCTTCTGCCTTGGTGCCAATGATGGTCGTATGCGTGTTTGGCGCCGTGCAGGTGAGCGCCACAATCAGGACAGCATACGACCGAGGCACACAGGGCCAACGCCCGGCATCATGGTGTGGGGAGCGATCTCCTACATTGGCCGTACACCACTGGTGATCGTCGAAGGGACACTGAATAGTGCACGGTACATCCAAAGCGTCATCGAACCCATCGTTCTACCATTCCTAGACCGGCAAGGGAACTTGCTGTTCCAACAGGACAATGCACGTCCGCATGTATCCCGTGCCACCCAACGTGCTCTAGAAGGTGTAAGTCAACTACCCTGGCCAGCAAGATCTCCGGATCTGTCCCCCATTGAGCATGTTTGGGACTGGATGAAGCGTCGTCTCACGCGGTCTGCACGTCCAGCACGAACGCTGGTCCAACTGAGGCGCCAGGTGGAAATGGCATGGCAAGCCGTTCCACAGGACTACATCCAGCATCTCTACGATCGTCTCCATGGGAGAATAGCAGCCTGCATTGCTGCGAAAGGTGGACATACACTGTACTAGTGCCGACATTGTGCATGCTCTGTTGCCTGTGTCTATGTGCCTGTGGTTCTGTCAGTGTGATCATGTGATGTATCTGACCCCAGGAATGTGTCAATAAAGTTTCCCCTTCCTGGGACAATGAATTCACGCTGTTCTTATTTCAATTTCCAGGAGTGTACGTAACGTTTCGCATTCGTAGCATTGTTTTCGGATGACAAAAGAAATGCGGTGTATTACTTTCAGGGCAACCCTCGTAATATTGTTCTGAGTGCACTGCCTTGGGTTTATTAGGATAGGATTATTTATGTAAGATTTAATGGATTATAATTTCTTACGATTTGTTGTATCTCTGAGCCTTGGTTGTGGGTTTGACCTACGCCTTCGGCGCCTTGTATGTCTTTCTTATTTAGTAGATTCTGACGTTTCGTTTATGCTCCAGGTACACCCTGTAACAGTTGCCTGTTCTGAAGTTAATACTTCTTGAGGGAGTATAAATGAGACAAAGTAGATCTGATACTTGCATACCTCGCGCTGTTGGTCGGACCGACAATTGGTGGTCGAGGGGGACAACTGGCCGTCGTCCAAGGTTTCTGTAGTGTACGGCGTTCGTGTCTGTACCTGGTTGGCGCCTGGAACTCAGATATATTTATAAGATAAATATCGTTTACTGGTCCAAGATCCTCAAACTTAAGAGGAATTTCTGTGTATGTGATTATTGCCTGCCCTTCTCAGGCTTTGGCTAAGTTGTGATTCAGATGAAAGACTTGCATGTTTAAAGTTGCGAATGCATTTGCCAAGCTTGTCATTTACTATCTGTAAGTCAATTTTGTCACTGTTCAGTTTGTCTTCAGTTTAGTCCTCGAGCTACTTAACACTGAAAGCATTTTATTGTAATCGCGTTACTGTAATCCCATGAAATCTGCATCGACGTAAATTGGCTACAGTCGTTTGATCTGTAACGATTGATCCCTATTATTCTACTGTTAAGAATGGTACAGTAATCCCATGAAAGTTGCATTAGCATAAATCGGCTGCTGCCGTCTGATGTGTAACTGGTAATTACTATAACAAGCTGCTCAGGGAATTGTTATTTAATCCTAGTTTGTTGCTTTTACTTACTGTATCTGTAACAGAATTATTGTCTCAAGGGCAAAGTTATGCCTGTTTAGTTATCTGGCAAAATTATTCGTTGTAATTGTTATTTGAAGTAATTGTTTACATGAATAAAACTTTGTGTGCAATAAAAGGTGAATATTCTCCCTCCCCCAAGGTCCAGTCCTTCCACTTACTCCTTAACGGGCGTTTTTGAGGCGCCGATATATTGCCTTATCAGGAACTTTTCCTATTGGGTCTAGCCACCTGACACCCTCTACTCTTGACTCTTTCGATCATCTCCGAAGCCTACAGACAATCTCTTTGCTTAGCTTTCCTACAGGTTATACTTCGACAAAGCCCCTACACTCTACCTTTGGCTAGTCCCTCGTCTTACTATTGTTACCACAGTCAAACTTCATGCAATCACACACTCGTAGAATGATATAGACAAGATTTGGGAATTGTGACTCATTAAAATAAATAACAGATGAACTCATACTCACATTCACACGCCATATTTCATGAGTATATTGTGTGTACTTCCGTTGGATATGTCAGAAAGAACATATACATTTTGATGCCACAACCACTACAATTAAAGAACGACAAAAGGATTAATGACATTAGCTGCCAGTCGGCAGTGGTTCAAATCAAAGGGGAAAGTTTGAACTCGTGCCTAACTGGGATTCGAACCCTGGTCTCCTACTTACCCGGTACATGCGCAGACCACTGCGCCCTCCTTACACAGTAGTAGTCGCAACTGCACGGACTACCCTAGCACGATTCCTGTCAGGCCCAGATTCTCATCTTATCAACACACTACTGATGTAGTGCCGCTGCCCATTGTCCTCATTAGCCGCGGCATTTTGACGATTCCTATAAGAGTTCGAGAATGATGTGCATTTGCACTGAAGTGATTAGCTGGTCGTCGTCACCTTAATTATATATATGGTATTTGTTGTTTCAGACGTACTTAAAGAACAGACGCCACATATATACTTAAAGTAAGGACGACCAACGGATCATTTCAGTACAATTGCGCACCGCACTCGAACTCTTACGGGAATCTGTGAAATGCCGCGACTAATTATAATAATGGGCAGGGGCAGTACATCTGTAATACATGAATAAGATGAGACTCTCGGTCTGATGGGAGATGTGCTGTGGTACTCCATGTGGTTTCGCTGACTACTATGTTTGATGGCGCAGTAGTCACGGCATCTGCCGAGTAAGCAGGATACCAGGGTTCGAATCCCAGTTCGACACAAGTTTAAAATTCCACCAGTGACTTAACCCTTACAGACCAGAATTTTTTCTGATGGTGGTTTTTTAATAATTTTAAGATGCAAGATTCACACACTTTTATATATATACTGCTAGTATGCCCCATTAGACCATTTGCATGCAGTGCTTAGCTGAATCGAATATATAGCTAGTATGCTCCATTAGACCATTTGCATGCAGTGCTTAGCTGAATCGAATATATATATATATATATATATATATATATATATATATATATATATATATATATATATATATATATTTGATTCAGCTTCATTTTATGGACAAAAATAATTAATTTTGAAATATTCACTGGTGTAATAAATCAACTAAATTTCAATAATTAACATACAAAAGAACAATAGTGTCCTTTAACTATACAGTGTAATGTAATTAACCGACAGCTTCTGTGTATCCTGGCGGCCACAACAAGTGGTTGATTCGTTTGTTGATATTTTTTATAGTAATTATGGACTGGTGACGGCACTTGTGCATGACGAAGTGATTGAACAGTTATAAATATGTGCAGGATGTTTCCACTAAGGAAAAATGTTTGTTACACCTAAGAGACAGTGAAAATTAGTGTACCCAATTCTAGCGTGGGGGCCTGAAAGAGTTAAATCATTGCTCACTAACAGCTAATCTAATTAATTCCTTTGCGTCTAGAAGAAAATTTGCTACGTCACAAAGTACCATGACAATAAATCTAGTGACACTCCAAAATCACTAGCATGCAAATGGTCTAATGGAGCATACTAGCAGTACTGCTTCTAAACCTACAACTTCTGTTGTTAGAGTGACTTTCATGTTTCTAGCATAAAACGTAAACGTTTTCTACTACTATTTGAACTCATCTGCAAACGTTGAGTATGGAGCCACATTTAAATCTAGTTTAAATTGATAGCCTGTTCACGGACTCGTTCCACGTCATAGCAATGCATAGCATAAATGAATGTTTTCGTCATGACACACTAGCGCTTATCCCCAACGTCAGAAACTATTAGTTGGATATACTTCAGTCTGTCTCCCGCTATAGTTTTTACGCTCTATAGATCCCTCTCGCACCACGGTTGTTCTTCCCTGATGTGTTAACACATGTTATCATCCTGTCCCTGCTTCTTATCTGTGTTTTCCATACATCACTTTCCTCGCCGACCCTGCAGAGAACCTCCTCATTTCTTACCTCATCAGTCCACCTAACTTTCAACATCCTTCTATAGCATCACATTTCAAACGCTTCGATTTTCTTCTCTATCGATTTCCCTACAGCTCATGATTCATTTCTATCCTATGCTGTGTCCCAGACATACATTTTCAGACATTCGTGTCTCCATTTATGCTAATTTTTTATACTAGGGGATTTCTTTTGGTCGGGAATGCCCTCTTTGCCTGAGCTAATCTGCTTATTATGCTGTGCTTAGTTCGTCCGTTATACGTCATTTTTCTTCGAAGGTAGCAGAATTCCTTCTTCTATTTTGTTGTCCTCAATTGTGATGTTAAATTTACCCATAATCCCATTTCTACTACTTCTCATTACTTTCGTCTTTCGTCTATTTACTCTCAGTTTGTATTCTGGGCTCCTTAGACTGTTTATTTCATTCAGTGTGTCCTATAAATCATCCTCGCTTTCACTGAGGATAGAAAAGTCATCAGCGAATCTTGAAACCCCTTTGCCCAGAATTTTAATTCCATCCCGAACATCTCTTTTACTCCTTCATAGCTTCTTCAATGTACAGGTCGAACAGTAGGGGAGAAAGACTGCATCGTTGTCTTATACCCTCTTTAATACAAACACTTCGTTCTTGGTCTTCTATTCTCACTGTCCCTTTCTTGATTCCCATACATACTGTGCACTACCAGATTTTTCCCTATACTTATATTCCTGAAAAATTCGATCATTTTGCTCCACTTTACATCGTCAACCGCTTATTCTAGATCGACTAATCATACGAACGTGTCTTGATTTTTCGTAAGTCTAGCTTCCATTATCAATCGCAACCTCGGAACTCCCTCTCTAGCGTCTTTACCTTTTAAATCCAAACTGATTGTCAATTAAGAGAACATCAGTTTTCGTTTCCTTGCTTCTTTATATTATTCTTATCAGTTCTTCAGTGAATGACCTGTTGAACTGATTGTGTGATAATTCTCCCACTTTTTTGCCCTCGCTAACTTCAGAATTGTGTGGATGATATTTTTCGAAAAGTATGATAGTGTGTCTCCAGTCTCAAACAGTCTACAGAACAACTTGATTAAGCATTTTATTGCCATTTCCACCAACGATTTTAGATCTTCCTTAGAAATGATAACGATGCGAGGCCTCATTTCTTCCGCACTTCCTATTTATTTCATTCCTTAGTGATTTGTATCGCTATATTCCTGTCTTTGGCTTAAAATTTTCGTGCTTCATGCTTTCGTTGGTGATTTGAAGCATTCTTCTGTTACCTATAGTTTATTCGCCATGACCTTCCTTATGCCCATATTTGTCTGTGCAACTTTTTTGGGATGCCCTTCCCTCTTCAACTAAACTTCCTACTGTGGTATTCACTGTCGCAGTGTCTGCAGCTTAAGCGAACGTCAAACGTACAGTCGTGCTCAAAAGTATCTGAACGACCTGAATTGCATTTCGCCGGATTCGCATGCAACCCACATAACGCATCTGTCCAGCAGGTCCTCTAATCGCTCCTTGGTACAGTCGTTTGACTATTGAAAATGGTTCCAACAAGTCACCACTAGAAAACACTGCTCTGTATCGCAATAACTCAAGATGTAAAGTAATACTACGATACTACAAATATCAGGGAACACCTTATCACAGATAAGACTGTCCTTAAGGATTGTAAGCTCACATTTATTACAGTAAATGACATACCTGAAATGTTACCACGCTAATTATTACGTCAGATAGGTAATGCACGTAGTACGTTCGTCGTATTCATGATTTCCTATTCAAAGTAACATACCGTACTTACTATTAAACACTAAATGACATTAAAAATTTAAGTTATTCACGAGCAGCTAGTTGAGAATATGTATGAACTTCAAATGACACGACGAACCGTCTCGTTCTGCATATGGATTCAAACCCAGGTCATGCAGACTAAGCAAATATTTCGTGACTGACGGAAACTAACAGTCATTCCTGATTAGGCATACAGAGAGTGATATACCTTGATTTTAGACAGTATCAATTAGCAAATACCAGCATTAAATTACATAACGCAAACATATTTAACGGACGCGAATTCCTACCCAGCACCTATTGTCCCTGTTAACGAACTACGAGAAATCTTAAATATTGTTTCTTAACAAGTAACTTACTTGGAATGCCGTGAGGTAAAACTTTGTATTGGACAGGGATTCGAACCCAGAACCTAATAAGATAGATATCGAAGCACAATCAACTGTGACATATCGCATTTTCTCGGCAGTAGCTAGATGTTTTAACTGAAATGACGAGACGAAACATTAATTTTTTCCTTCCCAGGACTCCAACCCAGCACCTATCTCTGTTATATTCTAGAGAAAACGAACGTTAAATATGGGTTTGTTGCACCAGCAGCGACATGTGAGCATGTTTGAACTAGAAATGATATGACGAAGAGTTCAGTGCTGACTGGGAACAGAGCTCCACACATATCGTTGTTGACTACACACAAAGAGACGCCAGCTACCGAATTTTTCTCCACCAGCAGCTCGGAATAACATCTTGAACTTACAGTGATCTCGCAAATAGTTCTGTGTTTCATTGGGAGTCAAAAACGTCAAATATCGTTTGTGTGGACAACGAATGAAAATACATTAAACATCGAAATTATTATCCACCAGCAGATAGGTGTTCTCATGGTAGATCTTGATAATACATAATGAAATCTTTAGTGCCGGGCCAGTATTCGAACCCATTCACGCGCAATATGTGGAGATGTTGAGGAATCTGCAGTTTTGAACAAACAACAAATTGTAGCCGAGCTGTATTGTCACGAAGGGATCAAATTCCGCGCTAAGGGCGCTCTGAGTTGCATTCCCAGTTCAGAACCAATTTTATCGACGTACAGAAGCTCAAATAAAAGATGGAATAAGTGTCCTGTGATCCTACATAGCGTTTGTTTCGTTACTAGAAATAAATAACTAGTGTAAGAAAGGTTACTGGCGATAGAGTTTCTATATGTCGCCACTCCAGACTTTATTGTGGTTCAACCCAACGTCTACTTGGTAGAGAAGGAATATCATTTTTAAAGTGAATTTCAGACCACAATGCCATTATATGTTCTTCACTTGGTGTAGCCAGAAGAGAATGGAATCTGTCTCTCCCTGTCTAAAATCACTGACCGAAGTTGGAATTGAACCCAGATCATAGATATATGAACCTATCATCAGCCCAGCAGACCACCAAATCCTCTCCGCACTCGTTCATTTTTCTATCATATCGCCGTTGTGCCACACTGGCTGAGAATTCTGACACACAGGCTGCCTGTATCAATTTGCAGCATGTTCAGTAAATTCATTTACTTGGTTGACTGAATCACCATGAACTGGATGCCTCGGCTACAGAGTACGTACATTCAACTTTATTTTGTAAACACCGAAATAAAATCACGTATCTGCCACCTACACAGAACTGCCAGCAGTGTGGGATGCAGAAGTTTAAATAGCAAGTGTTCCTTTCCACTTGAGCTACTGAGCGCTATCTGTTTGTTGAAAACGTCGTGCAGTGCAAAAGAAAAGGTATAACTGTTTGTCTCTCATAAGTATTGACGTGGCCATATGCATTATCCCACAGCGCTGTGGAATGCAGAAGTTCTGGAGGACTTGTTCTTGAAGAGGAATAAAATGCCACTACCAGACGACAGCTAATGTAGAAAATACTTTTCCGACGTATTTTGGCACGATGCGCTCTCCCCATATATAATACAAAAGTTTCGAGATGCATCTGCTGCCTGGATGTCTATTAAACCTGAAAAGAATAAAATGTCACAGAAGTTAGCCCTTTTCCCACATGCGACTATTTTGGGTTGAGAAGTGAAGAGAATTATGTTAAAAGCTATTCTTCTTCAAACCTTGTTTGACAGCTCTAGCTCAGAACAAGTTTTCTAGATGCATGTAATCAATAAACCACATGTGCATTTTCAGACTGTTATAGATAACATCAGAGAATTCGCATATATCGTTGATTATTAATTTCTCTCTCATATTTACTATTGTTTTAACAACACTAAAGGAAACCTTAGGAAAATTGTGAGCTGTATTATAAGAAATGTAATAAAACTACCCACAATAACCTTACGACGAAAGTCTGTTTTTATAAAACTGAGTATCTGTACACGAGCGTGCCTCTAGCGACACGAATTGGTAAAATACTACTCACTTAGATTTTGATTGGGTCTGTGTTTAATTGGTATACTGTGTCACGCTCAAGAGGTATGCAAATGTGGCATTTCATAAGTAAAGTTCTGTATTCCTAGAAACCCAAAATTTGCTTGTCAGCAGCGGAAAGAGGCGTTACCTGTTGTGCAGCATTGTAAGTTTTTCACCGTTGCACTATGAGCCGAAAGTATTTTCTTGCGATTTCCTTATCGATGTTTGATCTGACTGTTTGCAGCTCTTTCACAGAAGGGATAAAACCGCTACACTCAGTGGGACTGGAACTGCAAACCATAACAGACGCTTTTTCACAGGTCAGGACGTTACCAGAGAGCTGGCGGAGAAGTACGTGACTTAGTTTCCTCTTACGAGACCTATAGTGGCTAGAACTCGTAAACCGCTATTTGAAGGACGAGATTAGTTGCGATTTCCACGTGCAACGAATTTCCTGGGCTGAAAACCGTAAATTTACAATCTTTTGTTACACCTCAAGCGATAATAACTCAGATTATTCAATGGAAAGGACAGGTAAAATCAAGTGAACTTTGAGGCTTAATTCCGTGCACACCAGAAAGTAACTCGTCGATCACAGAGTTGCCAAACATACATCGCCTTGTTGCCAAATCTCAGTTACAATACCAGCAGGAAGAAGACGAACCGATGTGATCTTATAGCGGGCTGGGAAGTGACCATAGCTGGCGTCTCCAAGTCGCGGCTGCTACGGCCTGAAATATGTAATGCGTCTGATACGCATTTCTGTAACTAGGTTTAGGGACTGGAGCTAATAATACTCAGAACTGACTGCAAAGTAAGCATCATAAATCAGTAACTCTCATAGTTGTTTTTGTATTTCTTTCGGAAGTGTACTCAAAACTAAGAAACTCATTCACAGAAGTTTTCGGGCCTCGCCGATGGTCGAGCACCACAAACAAATAAAAATAAAAAAGAAATGTGTGTGTGTGTGTGTGTGTGTGTGTGTGTGTGTGTGTGTGTGTGTGTGTGTGCGTGTGTGTGACAGAGAGAGAGAGAGAGAGTGAGAGAGAAAGAGAGAGAGATAAAAATCAAAAATAACGAGAGAGAGAGACAGAGAGAGTATAAATGTGGTGTCACCGCCCGACACCACACTTGCTAGGTGGTAGCTTTAAATCGGCCGCGGTCCATTAGTACATGTCGGACCCGCGTGTCGCCACTGTCAGTGATCGCAGACCGAGCGCCACCACACGGCAGGTCTTGAGAGACTTACTAGCACTCGCCCCAGTTGTACGGACGACGTAGCTAGCAATGCACACTGACGAAGCCTCACTCATCTGCAGAGCAGATAGTTAGAATAGCCTTCAGCTAAGTCAAGGGCTACGACCTAGCAAGGCGCTATTAGTAACATTGCATGTATCTACGGAGTCTCACTTATATCGTCAATAGCGATGTACCACAAGGATGCATTAAAGTTAAGTACTCCAGCAGCTACGTACTTTTCTTTATAGCATTCATTAAGTATCCTGTTTCAGACCTCTCTAGCCTGCGTCAGTAACGCGTGCTTTCCGGCTACTTCCGTGGCGTGGCTGTCTTGCTACGCCACAACAGTTGGCGACGGGTCAAAAAAGGGTCTTGTTCTTTCTACTTGCTTACATTTACTTGTGTCATGGCTTCGCCAGATGTACTGTCCGAATTTTATCGCTTGCAGAATCAGCAGACGCAGGCGTTATTGGATGCCCTTGGACAGCTCGTCCAGGGTCAACGTGCACTGCAAAACGATGCGGCAGCCGCCGCTCCACCGCTACTGCAACCACAACATGCAGTTGCACCCCCATTCCATAATTTTCAAGCGGACGTGGAAACATGGACGGAGTGGTCCCGCCAATTTGGATTCCATCTCGCCGCCTACAGAATTCAAGGTAACGAGCGGCAGCCTCACTTATTGTCTTGTGTCGGCGTGCAAACGTACCGTGTGACAGTGAAATTGTTTCCCCGACGCGACGTAGCAACTCTGTCCTACGAAGAAATTTTGTCGGCGTTAGATGCCTATTTCAAAGAAACAGTCAATGTCGTTGCAAAAAGCTATACGTTCTTTCGTAGAAAACGTACGGCCGGTCAGACTAATAGGGAGTGGGTTGCAACATTGCACGGCCTTACTAGGGATTGTGCTTTTGAGTGTGAATGTGGCCTCCCTTATTCAGATACAATGGTACGTGATGCAATTGCACAGAACGTTTCTGATGTTCGTAACCGGGAACAGATTTTGAAACTAGTTAATCCCTCCCTTCAACAAGTGATAGACATATTGGATAGGCAAGACACACTTGACTTTGCTCAGGAATCATTTGAAACTTCGCCAGCCGTGTGTCACATTAACCGGCCCGCCGGGCGCGCTGCACGGAACGATAAACAGCCCTCGCGCACATCCGCGCAGCTGCAGCCTAGCTCTCAAACACGTGTGCCGCGTAAGCATGCCAATGCAGTTCTAAAATCATTCCCGCAATGTGCAACTAGACATTCGCGTGACAATTGCCCGTCACGCCGAGCTATTTGCTTTTACTGTAATAGGAAAGGACATGTTCAAAGTTTTTGCCAGAAAAAGCTCAGATCGGACAATCACAACCATTCCAGGCCCTTTGCTTCGCGCCGGAATCGAACCAAGCACACTCTGGCTCGTGGCCCTTCGCCCATGGACATTCATGTAGTTAATTCCACCCCGTCCAGTGCCACTTTCTCTACCAGTGACTGTGTTCGTCCCACAACACGTGTGCGTCGACGTCGCCGGAAATCTCGTCAGGTCGCAAGTGCTTCTGTACCTGTATCAGTTCAAATTGCACGAGAAAGTCGCTCTTGTCGTCGGCAGGACAAACTTTTTGTCGACTTGGACTTTGAAGGCAAAGTGATACCATTTCAGCTCAATACCGGAGCTGCTGTTTCATTGATCAATCACGACACGTACAAACAACTGGGCACACCTCCGTTGCATGCCGCAAATGTTCAGCTCACTAGTTATTCAGGACAGCATATCCCTGTGTTAGGACAGTGCACTCTTCTTGCCACATACAAGGGACAAATGAAACTTGTGTCATTTTACGTAATTCGTTCTTCTACTGCAGTGAACTTGTTTGGTTTAGATTTATTTCAGTTGTTTAACTTGTCAATCGTAAATCAGGTCCTATCAGTGAACGAGACTGTGCCTTCAGACTGTGTTTCTCGTCTATGTGACGAATTTGCAGACATTTTTGCACCGGGCCTTGGTTGCGCTAAGAACTATGAAGCACATTTGGAACTGAAAGTCAACGCGCAACCGAAATTTTTCAGAGCGCGCAATGTTCCCCATGCATTGTGTGATGAGGTCGCAAGAACATTAAACGACTTACAATCACAAGGTGTCATTGAACGTGTGCAAGCTTCTCTCTGGGCATCACCCTTAGTCATTTTGCCAAAACCTTCCGGGAAATTGAAACTTTGTGTGGACTTCAAGGCAACAGTGAATCCACAATTAGTGATTGCAACTTATCCTTTACCCCGCCCGGAAGCTCTTTTAGACAAACTGTGCCCGGGTAAATATTTTTCAAAGTTGGACCTAGCAGATGCGTACTCGCAAATACCAGTGGACAAGGGATCCCAGCGCGTTTTGGTGATTAACACGCATCTTGGTTTGTACCGATTCAAAAGACTGCCTTTCGGGTGCGCATCCGTCCCTGCAATGTTTCGGCAGTATCTGCAAACTGTTTGTGCGTCGGTCCCTATTGCAGCGAACTATCTGGACGATATTGTGATCTCCGGAAAGACAGCAGAAGACCATTTAGCCAACCTCCGCACATTATTTCGGGTCTTGCGACAAAATGGTCTTCGCTTGCGGAAGGACAAATGTGTGTTTTTTGCTTATGACTTACCATATTTGGGACATGTAATAAATGCCCAAGGCATACATCCGAGTCCAGAGCACCTCCGTGCCATACAAGACTTGCCTTCGCCGCAGAATTTGAAGCAGCTACAGAGTGTGCTGGGTAAAATAAATTACTATCATCGCTTTCTGCGCAATGCCTCTTCCATTTCAGCTCCGCTTCATCGCTTACGCCGTAAAGGTGTTCCGTTCGTCTGGACGACGGAATGCGAACGCGCCTTTCGTCAGTTGAAATCGGCGTTGCTTTCTAATACTTGCCTTACGCCATTCGATCCCCAGAAACCACTTTTGTTGATGGTAGATGCATCGGATTTCGGGATCGGTGCTGTGCTTGCGCACAACGATGGATCGCATGATCGCCCTATTGCCTTTGCGTCAAAATTGCTCTCATCTACGCAAAGAAATTATTCAAAGATAGAGAAAGAAGCTTTGGCTCTCGTATTTGGTGTTATTAAGTTCCATGATTTCTTGTATGGTCGTCATTTTACCATCATCACAGACCACAACCCTTTGACTTCGCTTTTTCATCCGAACAAGCCGGTACCTCCACGTACAGCGCGGAAATGCTTTGCATGGCCACAAGCCACTTCCCCTTGGCAACGATTGCACATCGATTTTGCTGGTCCATTCTGGAATGCTAGATGGTTGGTTGTGGTCGATTCTTTCAGTAAATTTCCTTTTGTTGTCCGGATGTCTTCCACGACGTCTTCTGCCACCATTCAAGCGTTGTCTGCTATCTTTTGCATTGAAGGTCTTCCACAGACTATTGTTTCCGACAATGGCCCACTATTCATGTCCGCAGAATTTCAGTCATTCTGCAAGGCCAATGGTATTCAACATCTGACATCCGCACCGTTTTCGCCTCAGTCAAACGGTGCTGCTGAACGATTGGTCCGGACTTTCAAGTCACAGATGTTGAAGTTGAAAGAGTCACATTCTCGGGAGGACGCGTTGTTGCTCTTTTTGTCTTCGTATCGCTCTCAGCCCCGAGATGGTCGCTCGCCGGCTGAGTTGCTCCACGGTTGTCCTCATCGAACCTTGATGTCTTTGCTGCATCCGCCGCATCAGGTTCCTGTGCAGCGGCAGACTCCTGCTTTTGCTCCAGGCGACGTTGTATTCTATCGCAACTTTCGCGGTTCACAGCGTTGGCTTGCAGGGCGCCTTCTTCGCTGCCTCGGCCGCGCGATGTATTTGGTTTTGGGGGCCTCTGGTGAGGTGCGTCGGCATCTCAATCAGCTGCGCCTCTGTCGTCGTCTGGGTTCTGCCGCTCCCCGTCTGCTTTCAGCGACGGTGCCGTCCGGTCAGCGCGCTGGGGACCCATCTACTGGCTCGCCTCATCCCCAGGTGTTACCGACGCTGCCTTCCATTTTGCCTCATGACGACGCGCTGCCGCCGCCGCCGCCGCCTGTTCTCCCGCTGGCGCCGCCCGCAGTGGACGCGTCGCTGCAACCGCCTGGCGCCTCCCTGGGTCACGCGCCGCCGATCGCTTCCCGTGACCAGATGTCCTCAGACTTGGAACTCTTGCCGGCTCCGGACCAGATGTCGTCTTCGCGCGTCGGGTACCCCGACGCAATGGAGGTCGACCCTTCGGCCCCTCCTGTCTCTCAACGGGCGCATACGCCGCATGTTGACGTGCACCCTGGACTAGGTTTTCAGGCGTTTCCTAGCTCCCCTCGGACCGAATATCAGGGTGCGGGTGGCACAGCCTCGCCTGTTGTTAGGCTCCCCACCTCATCGCATACGTCGACATGGGGTCCTCCCCAAGCGGGCGGAAGCCTTATAACACGACCGTCCGCCTATTTGCGGGGGAGGAATGTGGTGTCACCGCCAGACACCACACTTGCTAGGTGGTAGCTTTAAATCGGCCGCGGTCCATTAGTACATGTCGGGCCCGCGTGTCGCCACTGTCAGTGATCTCAGACCGAGCGCCACCACACGGCAGGTCTTGAGAGACTTACTAGCACTCGCCCCAGTTGTACGGACGACGTAGCTAGCGATGCACACTGACGAAGCCTCGCTCATTTGCAGAGCAGATAGTTAGAATAGCCTTCAGCTAAGTCAATGGCTACGACCTAGCAAGGCGCCATTAGTAACATTGCTGGTATCTATGGAGTCTCACTTATATCGTCAATAGCGATGTACCACAAGGATGGATTAAAGTTAAGTATTCCAGCAGCTACGTACTTTTCTTTATAGCATTCATTAAGTATCCTGTTTCAGACCTCTCTAGCCTGCGTCAGTAACGTGTGCCTTCCGGCTACTTCCGTGGCGTGGCTGTCTTGCTACGCCACAACAATAAAATTGTAAAATAATTGAATCATGGTATGTAAAGAAATCATTTATTAATATGACACGTTCCACATCATTACGAAATATCGTATTCATGATCTAAAGAATTAATCTAATGTAATCTAATCTAATCATATCATATTGATGACTAGCCATGAAGAGTCATGAATTACCGAAATTTTTGCTAATAGCAGTAACCAAATCTAAACTTGAAAATACCTGTAAAAGACGCCAGCTTTTGTAATAAATCAGGACTTCTATCAAGACCCTTTCGTCCCTGTTAACTAACCACGAAAGATGTCTGATATACCTCTATTCTGAAGTAACAAAGTGTGCATGCATTTAAAGATGAAGTGCATGATGTGAAGTTCTGTGACAGATATGAACCCAACACGGTTCTTTCCCTGTCTGCGGAATCCTTTTCATATTAATATCAAACATCAGCAATTACTCGTAGATTACATTAAAACTAAAGTAATTGATGAAGACGTTACTTGATAACAAAAACGCGCTGCCTTTCTTCATTTACTTGCTCCTAGAAATGGCTATCGAGTACTGCCAAACCAAAATGCAACAGATCTTGCTGCCTTCCGATATACGTCGCTGTCAGTTCTTCCATATGATTTGGTCGACATGACCTGTTTCAAGTTGTGTATGACAGACAATGTTTTAGAAAATCAATTGTTTTCCTTTGCAATAAACAGAAAGATTTTAATTCTAAGCTATCCAAGTACAAAGTTTTCGCAATATTAGTTCAAATTTAATACCTGTATTCGCTTCTATAATGTAGGAGAGTATTTCACAGTTGCAAAACTCCCATCCGACTCATTGACCTTACACTTAGTCGCTGATCATTAATTCTAGCTCCGAGTGACACCAGATTAATTAACCTAATGTAGCGAAGACTGTTTGCCACTGCTCTTTCTCACCTGAAAATACGCAATTCACTCATTGGGCTCCATAAGTACACTGTAACAGTAATTTCTGTGTGTATGCAATGCATACGGATTAGAATTTAGTGGTGCTCTCTCTTCCACTTCTGTATACAATATGCCTGACCTAAACGGGTCCTTTATCATTACAGGCCCTGGGCAGTGCAACATCATACTGACAACAGTAATGTGCTTATACTGACAACCTGACTTCGTTTTAACTGATTTTGTAATCATTTAAATAAAACATGACCTTCCAGTGGGAGACATTTCGTCCCTCTTTTTCTTCTGTGAAATTTGTCAGTAAGATTTTTGCCGTCCAGCCAGCGAAATGCAGCAGAGTACGGCCGGTAAAAGATTCACATCTTGCCGATGCTAGAAGGAAGTTTTTGTTTGTCCATCCTTATAGCAGGAGGTCTCTGGGGCGACGGCTGTTTACTATCGTGACAAATAAAAATACCTACAGCCGTCCTTATGATTTTATTGAGTCGCTTGTGGTTGGAGGGCTGACGCATTATCTGCGTATCCCGTAATGCTGGCAACTGATGTGGTGTTATGCATGGGGATCATATCAACCGGTACCGCATCAAAAACAGCCTGAAGATGACGCACTGAAGCGTTGAATCTGGTAGTGACAAAATAAAATAAAATCGTAAGGACGGCTGTAGGCATTTTTATTTGTCGCACCAGAGGGAAGTGGTTGGCGTCCGTGTGAGAAGTGTGGACTACAATGTCAGTATGCACGCAGATGGTATATCGAAATGCATGGCTCCACTGCCGTGTGCAACATGGGACTCTCTGGAGATGTAGCAGACTCGTCGAAGTCTTAGTTTACTGTGGACGCACCAAAAGTTTTCTGAAGAAGTAAAGTGGCGTTCAATATTTGCCGCTAGCGCCAAACACTCAGATCTACAAGACAATTTGCTTCACTACAGATATGACTTATCACCAGTCGGGACCACCTAGGTACTTCACGCCTAGTGGCTATAGATTCGTCCCGTGCCACCAGAAATAATCGTATCACTTGGATATTTCGAGCTCAGCTTATTTCTAAGTCGCCTTCTGAAACCAATAACTTACTGCATCTGAACAACGCTTTTTTTGAGAATAATATTCTTTCTTTTACATTCTTCAGATTTTTAAAAATATCATTCTCTTGCAAACCGCCTCTATAGCCAGACTGTTACGTCGCTGCCTTTGGTGCGAAAGGACAGGGCAACAGTTCCCAGTATCGCGTGAGGTTTTCTGAGACAGTGAGGTCCGGAACGGTGTCTGCGCGGACTTGTGAGACGAAGCGAGGAGCTGCTTGAATAAAGAATCAGCTGCCTCATCAGGATTCGTATACTGGCTATAACGACTGGAGGGGCTACCGACATGCCGATCACATGGCCCACGTCCGTACCTCACCACTCGCACTGCCTTGCAGGTGGCAGTCAGCCAGTCGGGACAGGCCTAGGGCCTAGTCTGTGAGTCATGGTTACGTTTCTACTATTATCTTCCTTGCGTGGACCTTCTATTTTCGTTCCCCTAGACAGCACATTGTTGTTGTTGTGGTCTTCAGTCCTGAGACTGGTTTGATGCAGCTCTCCATGCTACTCTATCCTGTGCAAGCTTCTTCATCTCCCAGTACCTACTGCTACCTACATCCTTCTGAATCTGCTTAGTGTATTCATCTCTTGGTCTCCCTCTACGATTTTTACCCTCCGTGCTGCCCTCCAATGCTAAATTGGTGATCCCTTGATGCCCCAGAACATGTCCTACCAAACGATCCCTTCTTCTAGTCAAGTTGTGCCACAAGCTCCTCTTCTCCCCAATTCTATTCAATACCTCCTCATTAGTTATGTGATCTACCCATCTAATCTTCAGCATTCTTCTGTAGCACCACATTTCGAAAGCTTCTATTCTCTTCTTGTCCAAACTAGTTATCGTCCATGTTTCACTTCCATACATGGCTACACTCCATACAAATACTTTCAGAAATGACTTCCTGACATCTAAATCTATAATCGATGTTAACAAATTACTCTTCTTCAGAAACGCTTTCCTTGCCATTGCCAGTCTACATTTTATATCCTCTCTACTTCGACCATCATCAGTTATTTTGCTCCCCAAATAGCAAAACTCCTTTACTACTTTAAGTGTCTCATTTCCTAATCTAATTCCCTCAGCATCACCCGACTTAATTCGACTACATTCCATTATCCTCGTTTTGCTTTTGTTGATGTTCATCTTATATCCTCCTTTCAAGACACTGTCCATTCCGTTCAACTGCTCTTCCAAGTCCTTTGCTGTCTCTGACAGAATTACAATGTCATCGGCGAACCTCAAAGTTTTTATTTCTTCTCCATCGATTTTAATACCTACTCCGAATTTTTCTTTTGTTTCCTTTACTGCTTGCTCAATATACAGATTGAATAACATCGGGGACAGGCTACAACCCTGTCTCACTCCCTTCCCAACCACTGCTTCTCTTTCATGCCCCTCGACTCTTATAACTGCCATCTGGTTTCTGTACAAATTGTAAATAGCCTTTCCCTCCCTGTATTTTACCCCTGCCACCTTTAGAATTTGAAAGAGAGTATTCCAGTCAACATTGTCAAAAGCTTTCTCTAAGTCTACAAATGCTAGAACGTAGGTTTGCCTTTCCTTAATCTTTCTTCTAAGATAAGTTGTAAGGTCAGTATTGCCTCACGTGTCTACTTAATTTCTAATATCCTCACCGCTTCTCATTTGGAGCTATCGTTCTGATCTGCGCTCCTGTTAATTAAGTTTGTCTACTTTGTTAACGGTTAGCCAGCAAAGCAAAATGTTTCCCCTTCAGTTAACAAAGAAGTTACTACTCTTAGTTTCCCGACGTTAAAGAACAAACATTGTTTGTGGATGGCTGGACATAAAGAATAAGTCAGACAACTGTACACTTCTTCCCCATCTCATTTTCAGATGAAGCTACACATAACAACATAAAAAAGTCATTATACAACTTCTCCGGCTGCTTACCAGAGCAGAGGAAAAGACAAAAAAGAAACATCAGAGTGTAAACATTTCAGTTTCGAGTTACAGCGGCATAGTGCATGTGATGCCTTTCCTCACTCCTCCAAGCGGGATATTTTTAGTGGATAAATTAATGGTGCCCTTTGTCTCTGGCCGTGCGCCTAACGAGATTCGCTTTTTACGTGAGGCTCCTGCCTCGGGGATCGCATGTGACTCGCCGCGTGTGGTTGGCCTGACCCACATATCGGTCTGTCTGTCTTCTGCTTCTGTACAGACCAATCTCAAAATAAGGAGCGGCCGGTGAAGGGTGTCTGGGTTTCGCCAGGAGGCACACATACGCTCCACGTGACAAACCTGAAGACTGTGTATTTCCACATGTTTCAACACCAGTTCTGACACGTGTGGTGGAAAGTCTAAAAAACGAATCCACCCTTTATTACTTGTTGTCGTGGTACCTTTCTCGTCTACTTTGTTGACTATACAGCGTGTTTCAGGAGGAAAAGTAGGTGGGAGTGTAGACTAATTCGAACAAAACTTTCCATATAACAGCTATCCAATTTTTATTGGTTCCGTAGATGCAATTGGTTACAGGTATAAGTATTCATTTTGTGTGCTGGTACTCCAGTTGCTTCGGGTTTATTTATCGACTGTGCTTTTTTGTTTTGAAACTAAAGTAGTGAGTTGTTCTTGAGTTTATATAACTGAATTTTTTAATTTCAGTTGTGACTATAATTTTCCTAGTTCTACAGTATCGTTTATCCACGCTGCATATGTTTTCAAATATCTAAGGAACAAAAGTTGCTTCGGCTGCAAGGACGGCTAGGTTCTTCCAGTACGACTGGGGCTCCTGCACAACCTACGCATCAGGTACATCATCTAAAAATGGTTCAAATGGCTCTGAGCACTATGGGACTTAACTGCTGAGGTCATCAGTTCCCTAGAACTTAGAACTACTTAAACTAACCTAAGAACATCACACACATCCATGCCCGAGGCAGGATTCGAACCTGCGACAGTAGCGGTCGCGCGGTTAAAGACTGTAGCGCCTAGAACCGTTCGGTCACCCCGGCCAGTACATCATCTAAACTTAACTTTCCGCGGAAGATGTGTAGGCCGGTATGGTCCTGTATTTCGGGCACCAAGACCCCTTTACCTGATCCCTTCAGATTTTTGCCCGTGGGTATGGTTGAAAGGCGAAGTCCACGAACAAAAATTCAACTCGAGAGACAAGCTGATTGTTCGAATTACGAAGATTGTTCGAATTACGAAGATTACTGCCCCACAAAGAACCTTAAGACCTACACGTGGTGTTATCAAGATAATTCGGATGTGCATTGAAGTCGGAGATGGAGTTTATGAAAATCAGCTTTGAACTTAATCATTTGCCTTTTGTTAATATCTTCCGTAATTATTTGGGGCCGCACGGGATTAGCCGAGCGGTATAAGGCGCTGCAGTCATGGACTGTGCAGCTGGTCCCGGCGGAGGTTCGAGTCCTCCCTCGGGCATGGGTCTGTGTGTTTGTCCTTAGGATAATTTAGGATAAGTAGTGTGTAAGCTCAGAGACTGATGACCTTAGCAGTTAGACCGATAAGATTTCACACACATTTGAACATTTTTTTGAATTATTTGGGTTACTTTATAGCAGTGTCATCTTTGTAAAGAATAAAAATTGGTTGGATTGTATACGGGATGTTGTGTCCGTATTAGTGTGTAATACCACTTCTTAAAATATTTTCTGTAACTCCTTAAACACTCTGTAAATGTCTATTTTTCTTATCTAAAGTTATTGTCTTGATCTCACAATGTTTTATTAAAACTGATTACCGGCTTCGGCTTTGCAGTGACCATCAGATCCTAAAATATTTTACAAGCAGCGCGTAGTCAATACAGAACAATAGTGATACAGCAAAAACTTTCTCCCAAAAATGCATCGCTCTACATGTTATTTAACAGTATACATTATTCTGTAACCATCGTATTAAATTAGAACTATATTAATACCTTCAGCTGCTAACGGGGTTTATATATATCAACGGGGACAGGTGAAACTGTGTGCCCCGACCGGGACTCGAAACCGGGATCTCCTGCTTGACATGTCCAAAAGAACAGACACCACTGATGGCCTGCAGCTGTCTAGAATTATAATAATACCTTCAACTGCTAACGGGCGTTGATATATATCAACGGGGACAGGTGAAAATGCGTGCCTTGACCGGGACCCGGACCTGGGATCTCCTGCTTACATGGCAGACGCTCTATCCATCTGAGCCACCGAGGGCACAGAGGATAGCGCGATTGCAGGGACTCTCTCGCACACGCCTCCCGTAAGACCCACATTCTCACCTTGTATGTCCACACACTACATTCATAGTGTCCCACCACAACACACTCATTACTCGTGGAAGACATTCTTAACAAGTCCCGTAAGAGTTCGGGGAATATGTGTGCATCCGCACAGAAGAAAAAGGTCATGGCCGGTGTTGCCAGAACTATATACTTATATGGATACATACAGATCCATTTGGATATACACATTTCCGTATAAGTATATCGTATTAAATGGCTGAGTAGTCCTGAATGTAAGGAATTTACGGTTTCCTTGAGCCATATATTCCCAATATATAGATACAATAGAGATTTATGTTCGCTTCCTTTTCGATCTAATTCGGGCGTTTTGTTGCACAGTCAGCTAGCTCTATTTCCCTTGCTAAAAGAAAAAAAACGAAAAGTGTTAGTTGTTCCAGAGCACACACAGGTCGCGATCGAAATTCACTCCACAGGATTTAATTTACTTTGAGATATAATTTCGGATTTGTCTTTCGTTTGGAGTGTTAACGAGTTTCACAAGGGATCTGTGTCGTGCGTCTCGGCATCGCGAGTGCAGCATTTGTGGTTGTGGGGAGTGAAGAAGTATCGAGTATACGTGACCGCTATCACTGGCTAAGCGGCTTCGTGAATTCGAAATAGATGACCTTGTACGGCGCAATAGCTTCAACAGTGACTTCAGCTTTGACCAACTTCGCCTTACAATTCTTAACTTTGAATCCTGGCTTTTTAATACAGCCGGTCTCGGAGAAGACGAAATATGTGAAATTGACTTCGTAACTAACCCTTTCCACATCAGGGTTGTTATCAGAGTTGCAAAATCACCGTAAATGATCATAAGTAACCGTGGACTACGGTAGGTTTCTGACTAGCCTTGGTCATTTCCCCTAGAAAGCGGAAGCGACGAATCGTCTAGAAACTGAGTGAGAATATAACTTACAGAACGGACCACCTAAAACCTGCACCGGGAACACTGCGGAAATGGCAAGTGTTATTGATGTGTGGTTTCCACAGAATCGATTGGTAGTCAGGGGCTTGTACTATTGGCCAGTCAACAGACCGTAATAATACTTAGAATCTTTGGGTTAGTTAAGTTTAATTAGTTCTAAGTTCTATGCGACTGATGACCTCAGAAGTTAAGTCGCATAGTGCTCAGAGCCATTTGAACCATTTGAATACTTAGAAAGTGTATTTTTTATGCAAACATACTCCATTTTAAACGGAACAACGCCTATTGAAATTAAGAAACTAGAAGTAGGGCAAATTAAATTGTCAGACGTGTTTGTTGAAGGATTCTAGTGCGAGTCGTTTACGAGATATCTACACTCCTGGAAATTGAAATAAGAACACCGTGAATTCATTGTCCCAGGAAGGGGAAACTTTATTGACACATTCCTGGGGTCAGATACATCACATGATCACACTGACAGAACCACAGGCACATAGACACAGGCAACAGAGCATGCACAATGTCGGCACTAGTACAGTGTATATCCACCTTTCGCAGCAATGCAGGCTGCTATTCTCCCATGGAGACGATCGTAGAGATGCTGGATGTAGTCCTGTGGAACGGCTTGCCATGCCATTTCCACCTGGCGCCTCAGTTGGACCAGCGTTCGTGCTGGACGTGCAGACCGCGTGAGACGACGCTTCATCCAGTCCCAAACATGCTCAATGGGGGACAGATCCGGAGATCTTGCTGGCCAGGGTAGTTGACTTACACCTTCTAGAGCACGTTGGGTGGCATGGGATACATGCGGACGTGCATTGTCCTGTTGGAACAGCAAGTTCCCTTGCCGGTCTAGGAATGGTAGAACGATGGGTTCGATAACGGTTTGGATGTACCGTGCACTATTCAGTGTCCCCTCGACGATCACCAGTGGTGTACGGCCAGTGTAGGAGATCGCTCCCCACACCATGATGCCGGGTGTTGGCCCTGTGTGCCTCGGTCGTATGCAGTCCTGATTGTGGCGCTCACCTGCACGGCGCCAAACACGCATACGACCATCATTGGCACCAAGGCAGAAGCGACTCTCATCGCTGAAGACGACACGTCTCCATTCGTCCCTCCATTCACGCCTGTCGCGACACCACTGGAGGCGGGCTGTACGATGTTGGGGCGTGAGCGGAAGACGGCCTAACGGTGTGCGGGACCGTAGCCCAGCTTCATGGAGACGGTTGCGAATGGTCCTCGCCGATACCCCAGGAGCAACAGTGTCCCTAATTTGCTGGGAAGTGGCGGTGCGGTTCCCTACGGCACTGCGTAGGATCCTACGGTCTTGGCGTGCATCCGTGCGTCGCTGCGGTCCGGTCCCAGGTCGACGGGCACGTGCACCTTCCGCCGACCACTGGCGACAACATCGATGTACTGTGGAGACCTCACGCCCCACGTGTTGAGCAATTCGGCGGTACGTCCACCCGGCCTCCCGCATGCCCACTATACGCCCTCGCTCAAAGTCCGTCAACTGCACATACGGTTCACGTCCACGCTGTCGCGGCATGGTACCAGTGTTAAAGACTGCGATGGAGCTCCGTATGCCAGGGCAAACTGGCTGACACTGACGGCGGCGGTGCACAAATGCTGCGCAGCTAGCGCCATTCGACGGCCAACACCGCGGTTCCTGTTGTGTCCGCTGTGCCGTGCGTGTGATCATTGCTTGTACAGCCCTCTCGCAGTGTCCGGAGCAAGTATGGTGGGTCTGACACAGCGGTGTCAATGTGTTCTTTTTTCCATTTCCAGGAGTGTATTTTGAAAAGTTGACACACCGACACTGTAAAATACCTGTGGTATCACACACCAAAGAACAACACGAATGCGAACACTAGGTATGTGAAATCTGACCAGAAACGAGACACTACAGTTTGTGTTCAAAACGACCACCGGCAGCGGCAATACAAGCTTTCAGTCTGGTACAGAACGACCGCTGCACACGTACTAGCTTTCAGCGGAGATATTGAGCAGGCTGAAATAATACGTCGTTGCGTATCATCGGATATAGATGGTGTGTCGTTGCGGACAGCGTCTTTCAGCTTTCTCCAACAAAAAAACGTCTACAGGCGTCAAATTCGGGAACAGGCCGGCCAAGATAGAGGTCCTCTGCGTCCAGTCAACCGATTTTGAAACAATTCGTGAAGGCATGGTGTAGTACTTCGTGCAATATTGGCTGGACAGCCATCATGTTGATACCACAGGTTCCTCCTAGCCTGTAGACGACTGTCTTCTAGCCCTTAACTCACGAGTTGTGGTCTCTCAGACCGCGCGAAAATTTCCGAACTCGCTCTCAAAGGACAGTTGTGGAGGAATGCTTCTATACTCCCCCTACCCTCCTTAAATTGCCAAGCCTACGATATTTAGCTGTCGGTTGAGTTATTGCCTTCTGTGTTTATTGCTGACACGTGTTACTGATCTGTGTTGGAGTCTCCTAGACCGCGCCTCGTGAACTATGTACGTGTTTTCTTCAGTACGGTACCGTATAAGTCAAAATGTGTTGGCACGAATGTGTCATTTTTAAGTTTCCCGAGTTTGATAAAATTGTTAGTCGGTATTGAGGAAGGTGTCAGTTATAAAGGTCAATAAATAAACGAAAAAGACGAAGATTTTACATGAGCCAGTGATCACAGTTCTGCTGTCGAACACGAGTATCATTCAGAGTAAGAACTTCAGGAAAGATGTGATGCGTACATGTCTGTTTCTTCAATGGACTACTTAACGTGTCTGTTAAAATCGAACGTGTTCTCAGTGATGATAAAAATGTAGTCCTCAGCAATGAATGTCAATTTGATAAACTTTCTTTTTGTACCAACCGGGTGGAATTTTTATGCGAAAATATAAACCCTGGAATTTAGTTTTATTTGGAAATTTATTTGCTACAGAGATTGTATAATTTTTCAGAATGTAAAATTCAGTTCTACAACTTTCTATTTATGTGTACTATTTAAAAGAACCACACAAAATTATGTGTTTTTGAGTGATAAATAGTAAAGCGCTTCAGGTTTTGTTTAGTACAATAAAATAAACTACAAGCATTTAAACAACACTTAAATAACAGCAAAAACAAATATTAAATTGCATAAATTAAAAATTTAAAATGATTTTTGCCTTAAATCTCGGTTTAAACATAGGGGTCCCAGAGGCCCCACCTCGTGGTGTACGTTTAAGAAAACTCACCTCGTGTGTTAAGGGCTAGCATCCGTGGAAGATGGTCTGTTAACAGACAGCGATAGACTACTTATTCACATTCAGTGTTCCGTCTGTGAAAAATGGGCCTATGAGCTGATGGTTCACTATCCCGCAGCACACGCTTACACTCCATGGACGCTTGCGTTCTACCATACAAAGTCAACTAGCTTCATCATTAAACAAGATGCATCCTGTCTTAATGCCCATATTCATAATCGTTTCCATTTAGCTGTTGATGGAGAGAGGTTTGATGGAGGTGGAACCTAAGTCGAAGGAGAATGTGTAGGACACTTGCCTGAATCATGCCACTTCCTCGCCGGCCGTGTGGCCGTGCGGTTCTAGGCGCTTGAGTCTGGAACCGCGTGACCGCTACGGTCACAGGTTCGAATCCTGCCTCGGGCTTGGATGTGTGTGATGTCCTTAGGTTAGTTAGTTTAAGTAGTTCTAAGTTCTAGGGGACTGATGACCACAGATGTTAAGTCCCATAGTGCTCAGAGCCATTTTGAAGTCACTTCCTCGTGCAGTTGCAAGGGAGCTAACGTGAGGATCAACTGCAACAGCAGCAAGAAGATTATTTTCCCTCTCTCCTGTCGTCACTTGTCTTCTTCTCTTACGTTGTGTAGGAGTTACCGTGTTACACTACCACATTCACGTAAGTGGTTTAAGAGTCTGATAAATAACTGGCGGGATGGTTGACGACTATTGGGATATCTTGCCGCAGACACTGCATTCTTCCTACACTCTCCATACACCATGAGCATGTTGGTTTTTTATGCACTGGTACACCCAACCATCCACTCATGACCTACTTGGACTGTCACATTCTAACTGACTAGTAACTTGCAGTAAACTCAAGGAATACCCAAGTACATTGTAAGCAAACATAACAACGTCGTACCTAGCAACTGTGCAGGATGAATGACACAAACAAGCGTCAGTATGGAAACTTTACAAAATACGATACCTAGTAAACGACTTGCACTAGCCTTCTGCGATAAACACCGCTAACGCTCTATTTTAATTTAGTATGCTAATGTCAATAGGCATTGCTTGATTTACAAAAGTGAATGTTTGCACAAAAAAATACACTTTCTAAGTATTATTACAACCTGTTTATTGGCTAACGGTACAAGACGCTGACTATCAATCCATTCTGTGAAATACCGTACGACAATAAGTGGCCGAGCGGTTCTAGGTGCTACAGTCTGGAAACGCGCGACCGCTACGGTGGCAGGTTCGAATCCTGCCTCGGGCATGGATGTGTGTGATGTCCTTAGGTTAGTTAGGTTTAAGTAGTTCTAAGTTCTAGGGGACTGATGACCTCAGATGTTAAGTCCCATAGTGCTCAGAGCTATTTTTTTTCGTACGACAATAATACTTTCGACACTGAAGAGCCAAAGAAACTGGTACATCTGCCTAATATCGTGTAGGGTCCCTACGACTAATATCTGAAGTAGTGCTGGAGGTAATTGACACCATGAATCCTGCAGGGCTCTCCATAAATCCATAAGAGTACGAGGGGGTGGCAATCTCTTCTGAACAGCACGTTGTAAGACATCCCAGATATGCTCAACAGTGTTCAGGCCTGGGGAGACTGGTGGCCAGCGGAAGTGTTTAAACTAAGGATAGTGTTACTGGAGCCACTCTGTAGCACTTCTCGGCATGTGGAGTGTCGCATTGTCCTGCTGGAATTGTCCAAATTAGTCGGGATGCACAGTGGACATCAATGAACGCAGGTGATCAGACAGGATGCTTACGTACGTGTCACCTGTCAGACGTATCAGGGGTCCCATATCACTCCAACTACACGCGCCCCATACCATTACAGAGCCTCCATCGATTTGAACAGTCCCCTGCTGAGATACAGGGCCAATCGATTCATGAGGTTGTCTCCATACCCGTACACGTCCATCCGCTCGATACAATTTGAAACGAGAATCGCCCGAGCAGGCAACATGTTTCCAGTCATCAACAATCAAATATCGGTGTTGACGGTCCCAGGCGAGGCGTAAAGCTCTGTGTAGTGCAGTCATCAAGGGTACACGAGTGGGCATTCGGCTCCGAAAGCCCATATCGATGATATTTCGTTGCATGGCTCGCACGCAGACACTTGTTGATGGCCCAGCACTGAAATCTGCAGCAATTTGCGAAAAGGTTGCACTTCTATCACGTTAAACGATTCTTTTCAGTCGTCGTTGGGCCCGTTCTTGTATGATTTTTTTCCTGCCGCAGCGAGGTCGGAGATTTGATGCTTTACCAGATTCCTGATATTCACGATACACTCGAGAAATGGTCGTATTGGAATATCCCCACGTCATCGCTTCCTCGGAGATACTGTGACCCATTCTTCGTGCGCCGTCTATAACACTAAGTTCAAACTCACTTAAATCTTGATAACCTGCTATTGTAGCAGCAGTACCCGATCCAGCAACTGCGCCGGACACTTGTTGTCCTGTATAGGCGTTGCTGACAGCAGCGCCGTATTCTGATTGTTTACATATCGATATATTTGAATATGCTTGTCTATACCAATTTCTTCGACGCTTCAGTGTATTTCCGCAATACTTGAGGTGCAAGTTTAGGTGATTCTCCCGTATTCAGGACCGCGTAAGCTGCGGCACTATTATGTTCTACGTAGTTATCCTCCTGTCTGTTACTTAAACATAAACAGTATTTACAGCAAAACCGAAACTTTTAATTGTTAATTCAGGTTTTATTCAAAACTTGTCGACTTATCATGTGAAACAGAAGGCTCTTGTGGAAAAAAATACAGATTTACCATCTGGCGCTATAAAAAGCAAGTTCCTCAAAAAACATAATCAAAAAACAATTAAACATTGATTCAATAGTTCGTCGAAGTTACAAAAAACATGTTTATAGTATTCATTAACAACTTTCACTCTTATCTCTTGCCTCTGATCATGATAAACCTTGTATTGAGTACAAAATAAAAATGACATAGACGTTTTGTGTTTGTGCATAAAAACTCTACTTACATCAAACGTAATTGCTTTGGTTACATAAAAGCACGGAAGTTACGTGATCAATTAATTTTTATTGTATATAAAATGCAACGTATTTTCTGTAAAGATATAAAGTACATATTGGATTAGCAATGAATAATGTGCGGAACAAATTATGAGTGAAAAAAATTCGTCGACTCCCAGTTTCTCTTACACATTCATTTGTGTTTCTTTTCCTACCAATGCTGCCAGTACTACCGTTAATCCTACCGTTTACTACGTAATTTGTGTGCTGTACTAAAACTACGGAACCGCAGTTTTTGTAGAACTCAACTCTAGTCGTTAACGAAGAGCGGTGTGCAGGAATGATCGACGCAATGGGTGGAACTTCAACCTTTGTGCATAGCAACAACGAGGTGTTCTAGCTGTAGTGGACACCGGAAGATCCTGAGGAAGATCCCAGCAGAGGGGTCGAAACGTCGATCATTATAGAGGAAATATGACGCGGCCTAATAACCCAGAACATTTTAACTTCAGCGACAACAGCCACGAAAGCCTGCAGACTTAAATAAAACGAAGTGAATGCTGCGCAACTAAGGTATGTTGGCTTTGGGTTGAGGACATTTAAGATGTATAATTTGCTTTTCCAGGTGCAAATCTGGCATTGTACAACTTTCTTCGGCGTCTCCGTTACTCATATTGAGCAAATTGTGTAAGCGATGGTTAATATAAAAATCAATATTATGCTTTTCTCCTTCCTTTGATCTTTTCCGCCCACGTCCCATTCCTAATATGTTGCAAATGGAAACATCTCAATACGTATTTCTTGCATTCATGGCGTCAGATTTGTACCTAGAAGCCAGAACTGGAACTCATTTTTTTTCCAACTGCATTAACCCAACGGAATATCTACCAACCTTCGCCCCCATGCAATTGCATCCCACACTAGATCTCTGTTACTAGCATCACTTTGGTTATAACCACCCAGTAGATAACGGTGGTCGTGTTATGAGAACTGATTTACAGAAATATATTACGTTTTTTTTGGACTGTAATGGATTGCAGCAATCTATGACGGGCAACCTAGAACTTGTTCTGCTGGTAACTCTACATAATACTTGAGGGCCGAAAGCGCTCGCTTCAAACCAGCTGATCGTGCATGAGACTAGCGGCAAACACGGCAGATACCGCGGCTGTCTCCCAATTACTCTGGCGTTATACGAGGAAGTAGCGTTCCTACTCTGACTCTTGCTAAGACTTCACCTCAAAATCGAACCAGTGAATTCAATGTTTTTGGAGGTGGGAATCTGAATGCATTTCGAATAGATGAGACAACTAAAGCCTCCAGTAGCGATATCAGCAATGGTGCATGTGTTTCTTCTGTTTCAACACAAAGCAGTCACTGACTTCCGAATTGGATAAAGAGCAACAGGTACAGAAGTCAGCTATAGGACACAGGAAAGGTTACGGTAGAAAACGTACCATAAAAGAAGCAGCTCGGTTTTCCACTTCTAACAAGGTCACGAAACAAGGTTCAAATGGCTCTGAGCACTGTGGGAGGTCATCAGTCCCCTAGAACTTAGAACTACATAAACCTAACTAACCTAAGGACATCACACACATCCGTACCCGAGGCAGGATTGGAACCTGCGACCGTAGCGGTCGCGCGGTTCCAGATTGAAGCGCCTAGAACCGCTCGGCCACAACGGCCGGCGGCGAAACAAGGAAACCGTTTGATGACAATAACATTCAGAAAATATCCTCGCCCACAAACAAGAAAACTCGTATCACATGCGGCAGGTCTGCGGACATTACAGAGAAACTACAGCCATCTGTTACAAAAAAAGAAAAAGAAAGAATCAAGTGCGATGAAGTCACGTCTTACTGAGAATAGGAGACTCACAAAGCAATTCACCATGAAGAGATGACAGCACCCTGTTACTAATCACCAAGACGCATGACCTGGAGGAAATACGTAGTGAGAAAAACTGCAGAATCCGAGTTGGCAACAAGATCCGAGACCCGAATGTTTCGAAGACCCTCGCACGTCCAGAGCGGGCGATTCCAGTCCCAGAGGCCACGTATTCTGTGCTGTGCCCCTCTTCGTTAATCAGGCTACGTAATCCGCTTAACTTTGCACCCAAGCGAGGAATATTACTCCACATTTGCACCGCTTCCCTGCCGTTCGCACAAATCCTCTAATGGAACTCGCGCACCTGCGCTACATGCCGAGCGCGGCAAGAGCGATGCATTCAGGGGCTTCAATGGGAAACTCCCTCTGCTGTCTGAAAATGCGGGTAAGTATTTTGCATAGATTCTATTAAATGTTAAACCGCTTGGAAGATCTGCTCTGTATAAGAGAGGAACAAAAATATTTAATGTTCAGCAACCTTATTGTAAATTTTTTTGTTAAAGAGCAACGTCCTTTCATTCAATGTATCTAGCCCCGGTATTACAAACTGTTCAGTCTTCATCTCATGAACGTTTCATAATTACTTTTTTTTACTTTATTCTAGCTAGTATGACAATTTCATTCACGAAGGCCCTTCATCATTGATTTTTAACTGATCTTTTGCCAAGTCTCTAACTATATCGTTGTGGATGACATTACCATAAACATAATGTCGGTACAGTGCCTACCGAGGATAGTTACTCGTCACCATATTTCGAATGTCGAACTGAATCACTGATTCTACAGCATATTCGTTTTAACTTGAGACAACTAAGAATCTCGAAGACAATCCATTGTACGAAGAAAATGTTCTTGGTAAAAAGTTAATATTAGTAATTAGGGAATATCTATCTGTGTACGTTGGCTACCTGCTACTCATCCCTCCTGCATGGGCAGGGTCAATTTGCGTTTTAAAATGGGAACCCCCGCATATTTACTGCATATTCTGATTCCACGCCACAAAATACGGACGGTTTACTCAAACCGTTGTTTTCCACTCTTGGTAGATGGCGCTGTGATGGGCAAATATCAAGTGTGCCTCATTTTGCAATTAAGAACGGACGCATTTGACTCTACATATCATTTACGATGTAAATGCAAACTTATGTCTTCTAGTGGTTGATAGTTATACACGAGTATCAATACAGTCCTTATAAGGACTCCGAGTCTGAAATGGAACGTGCCGTGTAATGTGGCGCTGAGTCCAGGGGCGAGCATGTATTTACACGATGTGTATGCATCTATCGCTTCATGGACATTTTATCTTATTGTAGTGGTTGTGGTTCGTATTCCGCCGGTAGCTACGTAGCGGCCATCAATAAAGTTAAGGCGATTCCAAGGAAACACACACCAAAATCAGTCACACTGACGGCAGCGTTCGAGGCTACCCACCGAAATCAAACATTCCGATCGTTTGGAGACACGTCACCGTTGACACCGCAGGTACCTTATTTGCCATAAATGTAAATTTCTAGCCATATTACTTGTACTATGTAATCACATTTGGAGCACTCAAGTATATGAACCGAGAGCACTGAGGTTTACATTTACGTCGTAAATGAAATGTAGGATCACATGAGTCTACATCTACGTCTGCATCTACATGATTAACCTGCTATTCACAATTAAGTGCCTGGCAGAGGCTTCAATGAACCACCTTCAAGCTGTCTCTCTACCGTTCCACTCTCGAACGGCCTGATTTCTCTTATTTTACCGTGATCATTTCTCCGTATGTAGGGGAGAGCCAACAGAACGTTTTCGCAATCGGAGGAGAAAACTGGAGACTGAAATTTCGTGAGAAGATCCAGTCGCAATGAAAAACGCCTTTGTTTTAATGATTGCCACTCCAATTCGCGTATCATGTCTGTGGAACTGTCTCCCCTATTTCGCGATAATACAAAACGAGCTGCCCTTCTTTGTACTTTTTCGATGTCATCCGTCAGTCCCACCATATACGGATCCCCCATCGCACAGCAATACTCCAGAATAGGGCAGACAAGCGTGGTGTAAGCAGTCTCTTTAGAAGATCTGTTGCACTTTCTAAGTGCTCTGCCAATGAATCACAGTCTTTGGTTGGCTCTTCCCACAACATTATGTATGTGATCGTTCTAATTTAGGTTATTTATAATTGTAATCCATAAGTATTTAGTTGAATTTTCATCCTCCAGATGTGTGTGACTTATCGCGTAATCGAAATTTAGCTGATTTCTCTTAGTACTCATGTGAATAACTTCGCACTTTACTTTATTCAGGGTAAATTGCCACTTTTCACACCACACAGATATTTTATCTAAATCATTTTGCGCCGCGCGGGATTAGCTGAGCGGTCCAAGGCGCTGCAGTCATGGACTGTGCGGCTGGTCCCGATGGAGGTTCGAGTCTTCCCTCGGGCATGGGTGTGTGTGTTTGTCCTTAGGATAATTTAGGTTAAGTAGTGTGTAAGCTTAGGGGCTGATGACCTTAGCAGTTGTCCCATAAGATTTCAAACACATTTGAACATTTTAAAATAATTTTGCAATTCTTTTTGGTCATCTGGCGACTTTACAAGACGGTAAATGACAGCATCATCTGCAAATAACCTAAGAGGGTTACTTAGATTGTCTCCTGTGTCGTTAATATAGATGAGGAAGAATAGAGGGCCTATAACACTTCCTCGGGGAACACCTGATGTTACTTCTGTTTTACTCAAAGACTTTCCGTCTATTACTACGAACTGTGACCTTTCTGACAGGAAATCACGAATCCAGTCGCACAACTGAGGCGATATTCCATAGGCACACAGTTTGGTTAGAAGACGCTTGTGAGGAACGGTGTCGAAAGCCTTCTGAAAATCTAAAAATATGGAATCAAATTTGACATCCCCTGTCGATGGCACTCATTACTTCATGAGTATAAAGAGCTAGTTGTGTTGCGCAAGAACGATATTTTCGGAACCCGTGCTGACTATGCGTCAGTAAATCGTTTACTTCGAAGTGCTTCATAATGTTGGAATACAGTATATGTTCCAAAACCCTACTGCAAATCGACATTAGTGATATGGTCCTGTAATTCAGCGGATTACTCCTATTTCCCTTTTGGTTAGTGGTGTGACCTAAGCAATTTTCCAGTCTTTAGGTACGGAACTTTCTATGAGCGAGCGGTTGTATATAATTGCTAAAATTGAGCTATTGCATCTGCATACTCTGAAAGGAACCTGACTGGTATCTCATATGGACCGGAAGCCTTGCCTTTATTAAGTGATTTAAGCTGCTTTGCTACACCGAGGATGCCTACATCTATGTTTCTCATCTTCGCAGTTGTTCTTGATGGGAATTCTGGAATATTTACTCCGTCTTCTTTAGTGAAGGAGTTTCGGAAAGCCGTGTTTAATAACTCTGCTTTCGTGGCACTGTCATCAGTGATTTCACCGTTGTTATCGAGCAGTGAAGGTATTGATTACGTCTTGCCACTGGTGTACTTTACATGTGACCAGAATCTCTTTGGGTTTCCTGCGAGATTCCGAGACAGAGTTTCGTTGTGGAAATTAATAAAAGCATCTCGCATTGAAGCAAGCACTATATTTCGAACTTCTGCAAAACTTTGCCAATCTTCGGGATTTTGGGTTCTGTTAAATTTTGCATGTTTTTCTCGTTGCTTCTGCAGCAGCAATCTGTACCATGTGGGATCAGTACCATCACTTATTAATTTATGTGGTATATATCTGTCAATTACCGTCGATACTATCTCTTTGAAATCATTCCACAACTTTTGTACACTTACGTGGTCAGATCGGAAGGAGTGAAGACTGTCTCTTAAAAAGGCGTTAAGGGCATTTTTATCAGCTTTTTTAAATAGATGTACTTTGCGTTTCTTTTTGATGGTTGTGGGTGTTGCGGTATTCAGCCTAGCAGCAACTGCCTTGTGGTCGCTAATTCCTGTATTGGTCACGATACTATTTGTCCAGGATTATTTGTTGTTAAGAGGTCCAGTATGCCTTCGTAACCATTTACGCTTCGAGTGTACCATCAACTAATTGTTCCAAAGAATTTTCTGACAAAGGATTCGGTATCATTTCGGATGACGTTTATGCCTGCCGCCGGCTTTAAACTTATAATTTTTCCAGCCTATCGAGGGTAGATTGAAGTCGCCACCGACTTTAATTGCATGAATGGGGTACCTTTTTGAAAAGAGACTGAATTTTCTTTCAACTGTTCAGCAGCTATATCTTCTGAGTCGGTTCTTAATTGCAAAAACAGACACACTTGATATTTGTCGACTACAATACCATCTAACAAGAACAGAAAACACTGGTTTGAGTAAACTTTGGCGTAGAATCCGAATATGCTATAAAACTGGGTGGTTCTTATTTGGAAATACAAAGTTGGTCCCGCCTACGTAGCAGGGATGGGCAGGAAGTCATCAGTTGTAACACAGATAGATGTCCCCTAATTACTACATTGGCGGAAAAAATTAGTACACCCATTTAGAGGTTTCCAGTTCACTCAAGATTTATTGTTGCAACAGTGGATATGGAGTACATGAAATCATTACATTTACAGATCAATAGCACAAGCGGTTCAGTAGTAACAGGTGCCGACCCACGCTGAAATACCCGTGTTAGTACGTGGTGCAGTCTACACGGGCGGCAATGCAGCTGCAGGCTCTGGCGTCCACTCGATTGTACAGATGACGAATACTGTCTTGGGATACATTATTCGACGTCTGTTCGACCTGTTCACGTAGTTCTGTAAGAGTTGTTGGTTGGCGAGTCGCATGAGTCACTTCTCGTCCCATTATACGAGTATCTCACATAGACTCAATTGAAGACAAGTCCGGAGATCGTGCTGACCAGGGAAGTTGCTGAGCACGTAGAGTTTCACAGGAGTGTGCGGGCGAGCATTATGCGTTAAGTACACATCACCTTCCTCTTCCAAGAACAGCAAAAGAACAGGTTTAACATAATTCTGCTCTTAAATGATAGACCACAGCAATCAGTCGCCCTTTTTGCTTGCAGGTTTTATTCGACAGATCGAGATTTCAGCTAGTGCCTAGTCATTATCAGTGCACCATTTTATAGCATCAATGCATGTTCTGTGGTGTCACCGCCAGACACCACACTTGCTAGGTGGTAGCCTTTAAATCGGCCGCGGTCCATTAGTATACGTCGGACCCGCGTGTCGCCACTGTCAGTAATTGCAGACCGAGCGCCACCACACGGCAGGTCTAGAGAGACGTACTAGCACTCGCCCTAGTTGTACAGCCGACTTTGCAAGGAAAGGTTCACTGACAAATACGGTCTCATTGGCCGAGACGATAGTTAGCATAGCCTTCAGCTACATTTGCTACGACCTAGCAAGGCGCCGTATTCAATTGATATTGAGATTCTATTAATGTATCATCAACAGCGATGTTCTACAAATGTGGATTGAAGTTAAGTATTCCAGAAGCTACGTACTTTTCTTTATAGCATTCATTACGTATCCTGTTTCAGACCTCACGCCAGCCTGCGTGAGTTTAAGCGCGTGCCTTTCGGCTTCCTCTCATTGTGTCTAGGCTGTCTTGTCTAGACACAACATGTTCTAGTTCGTCAGTCCCCTATTGTTCGGGCTTCTGAAACCCGAACAACAGAGGACTGTCATACTAGGGCATGCATTGATGCTATAAAATGGTGCACTGATAATGACTAGGCACTAATCGAAATCTAGATTTTCCGAATAAAACCTGTAGGAAAAGAACGTCTGATTGCCGTGCTCTATCATTTCAAAGTCATACCAAAGTCGTTGGGTGCACCCACGTTCCTCATGGAAGGTAACCTGATGAAAATTCTGCTCGTATCAAGCGCTGGTTAGCCTCCCCTCCAGAAACACCAAAGACGAACGTGAGTTGTGGCTTATCCTACTCCAGACCATTAGGGCAGGGGTGGAGTCATTGTGTCTTAAACGAGCACACTCTGCGTGATAGCGCTCACTAGGTTCACGTCGAACAACCATTACTTGTGTGCAGGCAGAAACTGTTTTCATCGCTGAAGACAAAGGCGCGGCATTCTACCTCCCAAGTGATCGCCTGACAGCACCAGTCGAGATGTGCGCGTTGATGGTGTGGCGTGACTGGAAAACGGGGTAGAGGTGTATGTGTCCGCAGCCCCAGTGCTGATAATCGGTTCACAACAGTGCGTGTTGACACGTCTGGGCTGACAAGCCCTCTTTTCTGTGCTGTGGTAGCTGTACGATCTGCCACTGCTGCCCTCACAATACGGCGATCCTGGCGGGCGTCAGTGGTGCGTGGACGTCCAGAATTTCGTCTACGGGTGTGAAGATGTTCACTTGACCACTGATACCAACATCGTTGTTAACTGATGCAGCACATACAACTTGTGTTGGAATTTTACGAAATTACCAACCCGCAGCTCGAGAGGCCACAATTTGACCCTTTTCAAACTGGCTCAGTTGGCTGTAACTACCATGAGTGCATCTCCGTGTCATGGTTGCCTGCTTGCTTTGCACGTTTGTGTCACACTGAGCCTTTTGTCGGTGAGCATCCCCTGTTAACGGGTAAGCACAGATGGCACTCTTGTAGCTATGCCACTATGCTGTTGGCGGACGACGTTGAAACCTTTAGCAGTACATTTATTATCCTCCAGGTGGCACTGTTGTCACTGGATCAAAATAGATGTTACCCTTCCAGCTATACTATTTCTTTTCAGCAGTTTACTAAATTATCACCTAAAACTTTTTCTTGTAAAATGCGTCGTTTCAGACATGTTTGGTTGTCTCAAGTTAAAACAGCTACTCTCTTAGTGTCGACAACAGAGACAAAATCGTAACGCATTTCTCATTATGAAAATAACGTGTGGTGTCACCGCTAGACACCACACTTGCTAGGTGGTAGCTTTAAATCGGCCGCGGTCCAGTAGTACATGTCGGACCCGCGTGTCGCCACTGTGTGATCGTAGACCGAGCGCCACCACACGGCAGGTCTAGAGAGACGTACGAGCACTCGCCCCAGTTGTACGGACGACATTGCTAGCGACTACACGTACGAAGCCTTTCTCTCAATTCCAGAGAGACAGTTAGAATAGCCTTCAGCTAAGTCCATGGCTACGACCTAGCAAGGCGCCATTAACCATATCTGGAGAGAGTCTCACTTGTATTATCAAGAGAAATTTACCACAATTAATTAAAGTTAAGTATACGAGAAGCTCCGTTCTTTTCTTTGTAGCATTCATAAAGTATCCTGTTTCAGACTTAACGCAAGACGGCGTGAGTTGACGCGTGCCCTTTCGGCTACTTCTCAGTGTGGCGTAGCTAGCTTGTTACGCCACAACATAACGTACTTGCTGGTCGTCATTTCTTCCCGAGGAAAAAAGTCAAATAATACACGAAGTCAATCGTAAAGCAGAAGAAAACATTACGTCCAAACGAACTGACTAAAAATCACTGGAAAGGCTGCCCCATTTGAAGAGGTACCAGGTATGATGTCTGAACGTTGCGTTTAAATGCGGTCATATGACGCAAATGTAGACACGATACCTGAGCAGTCAGTTAAAAATATAACTTTAGTGAACATGGCAACACGAGATAACCCTCTTTGCATGCGGGATGATAATGATTTGTGCTAGAGGCAACGCGTCATAACATGTGAAACTATAGTCTTTACTTATTTTTATCATTTAAACACTGACCAACGGAATTTTCCCTGACAAAAACAACTCAAACTTAACCTATTAATTTATTACCGACAATACACAAGCCCAACGCAATCTGACTGCTATACAGCGACGACATGGCTTCCAATAATTAAGACAAAAGAATGGCCCTGAATCGCTAGAAATCCTAACAATAATCCATACTTGTTCAATTCACTTGCCTCGCAAAAATCTTCATAACACGAACTACAGCAATTACAGCAAGCTGCAACTACAGCCAGCTAAATAAAAAGTTTCTAAATAATATAGACTCTAACTACTTGGAGGCATATTGTTAGCAAAAGATTTTGTTGAAGAGCAAACAATGCATTTATAAGATTTTACCTTATTCATGTGACATCCAGTTCCAAAAATTACATAGTTGTCAATAATTCCACTACCCAAACATTACCAACAACATCCACCCTCATTTTACAATGCATGTCCTACCAACACTGAGTCTCCACTGAGAACATCATGTCCAAACCCTTCTCTGTCCGCTCGCTATCTGCTATCCCGTTCAACCACAGAGTCTATAGCGCTGCCAACAAACAAACAAACCTCTTACACATGTCGGAGACTACACAAAAATCCACGTATTAGGGGTTAGCGGTGTGTAAGGTAGGCCTTTAACCACACGCGTAAACCGCCGCGTAGGACGACCTCAAGTGTTTGGCGAACACGAATCAATTGGCGCAGAGGTTAGGACACAGAATTCATTTTCAGTAAGACCAGGAACCGAATGCTCCTCTAGTAATTCCATTTCACATTTCTATGGTTTCCGTAAACTACTCCATCCAGACAACTAGATGTAAGCTTCAATAGGGCCTTCATTGTTTCATCCTCCAATCATCTCCAGCTTGGCTGGTGGTTCATCTATAGCTAGAGTCCACACAGAATACGTTAGCCAGTCCGCAGTGACGAATTTTCGTCGGAAGCACTGGGCAAGTTCTGTCGTTTGTTCCGAAGGGGAGCCGACACTGTCTGCCCGCTTGCGGCCGGTTGGCGACGCGCTGCACTGACGGAATCGAGGCACACACCTTGCACCTTGTTAGTCAAACGATTTTACAGAGACCATTGGGTAAAAAAAATTTTTTTTGCGTTACTTGTAGCTTTGTATGTGAACTTCTTAATGAAGTGCCCATCATTTCGTTAATGGTGATAATTGTTGTGACGTCTGCATTTAGATAAGACACTGCGCAAAATCCTAAAAAGTTTCAAAAGAAAAATACGGTCGCCAAGATTTTGTATTTGGTGCATATTACATCATATGTTGCTGCGTATGAAACTGAGCTAATATACTGAACTTTTTTTCCGTACACCCGGGTTGAGACGTCTATCTGTCACCAATCTCGAGAAAACTGATTTATGTAGCAAAATAATTTGCAGTCGCACGTGCCAGCAATGAAGTCAGAAAGAAATATCCGAGAGATTCCTCAGATCTCGAAAGAAGATTTTGGCAAATAATAGCACACAATGAGGACAGTATTTTCCCACATGGTTAATACGTGAAATTTCATTATCTATCATATTTTTCCACAGACTACAAACTTTTTCGATGAAATAATGTAATTTTCAAGGGCCATCGATAGCTTGCGAAATGAGAATTGCTGTGGGTTTTGGAACACAATTGTAGACGTTACACGTTTACTTTTGTATCAAGTATATGCTCTTTCATAAGCTGTTGACCTTAATTGTCCTCAGTTTCTCATTTAATAGACTTATTAACCCACTGCTTCGGATTCTGTCACAACTGCGTCTGCACAATATCTTAGTGAGGTGACACTATGTGAACTCCGCTGTGTTTTGACAAAAGAATTGTCGTATACAGCAAAATATTCAGTCCTAAGAACAGTAAAATGGTTAAGCGGGAAGTATTCAGAGTTTTGCCAAAAAGACAGTTTACAGACCACTGCTGAGCGAGAGGCATATGAAATATTTGTCTGACACGCCGGAAGCCGCTATGCAAAGCTTTTTCTGTTAGAAAGGAGCGTACACTGGAGCATCACAAGGTTTGTAGCAAGCACAGCCGCATGACACTTGGACGGCACAGAACACTTACAGAAGACGTTGAACAATATCACGTGGTAGCAGCAGGAAGTGACACGTTAACCTCATGATGGACACGAAAGAAACAGCCTTCATGGAACTTCAGAAGGGTGGTGTCGAGTGCAACCACCCCTTATGAACGGGCGACCCGCCGACTGGAGGAAGAGCGCAGGAGAGTAGATGGGGACGCTACCTCTGTGTCGGTCGGGATCAAGAGCCGGACTTGTGATAATCCTTAGCAGAACGTACTGAGTAAAACTCCACTCGCCTCCGCGCAGCAGTCGGGATGTCAAAGTTTCATATTTATGATACTTCTACATAGTAACGTGTATGTTGTTGTTGTTGTGGTCTTCAGTCCTGAGACTGGTTTGATGCAGCTCTCCATGCTACTCTATCCTGTGCAAGCTTCTTCATCTCCCAGTACCTACTGCTACCTACATCCTTCTGAATCTGCTTAGTGTAGTCATCTCTTGGTCTCCCTCTACGATTTTTACCCTCCACGCTGCCCTCCAATGCTAAATTGGTGATACCTTGATGCATCAGAACATGTCCTACCAACCGATCCCTTCTTCTGGTCAAGTTGTGCCACAAACTTCTCCCCAATCCGATTCAATACTTGCTCATTAGTTATATGATATACCCATCTAATCTTCAGCATTCTTCTGTAGCACCACATTTCGAAAGCTTCTATTCTCTTCTTGTCCAAACTATTTATCGTCCATGTTTCTCTTCCATACATGGCTACACTCCATACAAATACTTTCAGAAATGACTTCCTGACACCTAAATCTATAATCGATGTTAACAAATTACTCTTCTTCAGAAACGCTTTCCTTGCCATTGCCAGTCTACATTTTATATCCTCTCTACTTCGACCATCATCAGTTAGTTTGCTCCCCAAATAGCAAAACTCCTTTACTACTTTTAGTGTCTCATTTCCTAATCTAATTCCCTCAGCATCACCCTACTTAATTCGACTACATTCCAATATCCTTGTTTTGCTTTTGTTTATGTTCATCTTATATCCTCCTTTCAAGACACTATCCATTCCGTTCAACTGCTCTTCCAAGTCCTTTGCTGTCTCTGACAGAATTACAATGTCATCGGCGAACCTCAAAGTTTTTATTTCTTCTCCATGGCTTTTAATTCCTACTCCAAATTTTTCTTTTGTTTCCTTCACTGCTTGCTCAATAAACAGATTGAATAACGTTGGGGAGAGACTACAACCCTGTCTCACTCCCTTCCCAACCACTGCTTCCCTATCATGACCCTCGACTCTTATAACTGCCATCTGGTTTCTGTACACATTGTAAATAGCCTTTCGCTCCCTGTATTTTACCCCTGCCACCTTCAGAATTTGAAAAAGAGTATTCTATTCAACATTGTCAAAAGCTTTCTCTAAGTCTACAAATGCTAGAAACGCAGGTTTGCCCTTCCTTAATCTAGCTTCTAAGATAAGTCGTAGGGTCAGTATTGCCTCACGTGTTCCAACATTTCTACGGAATCCAAACTGATCTTCCTCGAGGTCGGCTTCTACTAGTTTTTCCATTCGTCTGTAAAGAATTCGCGTTATTATTTTGCAGCTGTGACTTATTAAACTGATAGTTCCGTAATTTTCACATCTGTCAACACCTGCTTTCTTTGGGATTGGAATTATTATATTCTTCTTGAAGTCTGTGGGTATTTCGCCTGTCTCATACATCTTGCTCACCAGATGGTAGAGTTGTGTCAGAACTGGCTCTCCCAAGGCTGTCAGTAGTTCTAATGGAATGCTGTCTACTCAGTGCCCTGTCAAACTCTTCACGCAGTATCTCATCTCCCATTTCATCTTCATCTACATCCTCTTCCATTTCCATAATATTGTCCTTAAGTACATCACCGTTGTATAGACCCTCTATATACTCCTTCCACCTTTCTGCTTTCCCTTCTTTGCTTAGAACTGGGTTTCTATCAAAGCTCTTGATATTCATGCATGTGGTTCTCCTTTCTCCAAAGGTCTCTTTAATTTTCCTGTAGGCAGTATCTATCTTACCCCTAGTGAGATAAGCCTCTACATCCTTACATTTGTCCTCTAGCCATCCCTGCTTAGCCATTTTGCACTTCCTGTCGATCTCATTTTTGAGACATCTGTGTTCCTTTTTGCCTGCTTCATTTACTGCATTTTTATATTTTCTCCTTTCATCAATTAAATTCAATATTTCTTCTGTTACCCAAGGATTTCTACTAGCCATCGTCTTTTTACCTACTTGATCATCTGCTGCCTTCACTACTTCATCCCTCAAAGCTTCTCCTTCGATAGGGCATGGCTGTGTGTACTGTGCGGCTGCTTCGAGTCGACTGACGTGCTGCTGCCTCATGAGCCTAGCGGCAGCCTGGCGAAGCTCGTTCAAGGTCACCCGCCTTGCGTGGCGTCACGTAATAGCTGAACACAGCTGAGCACGACACACTACTGTATTTCTTTCCCCCATTCCTGTCAATTGCTCCCTTATGCTCTCCCTGAAACTCTGTACAACCTCTGGTTCTTTCAGTTTATCCTGGTCCCATCTCCTTAAATTCCCACCATTTTGCAGTTTCTTCAGTTTTAATCTACAGGTCATAACCAATAGATTGTGCTCAGAGTCCACATCTGCCCCTGGAAATGTCTTACAATTTCAGACCTGGTTCCTAAATCTCTGTCTTACCATTATATAATCTATCTGAAACCTGTCAGTATCTCCAGGCTTCTTCCGTGTATATAGCCTTCTTTTATTATTCTTGAACCAATTGTTAGCTATGATTAAGTTGTGCTCTGTGCAAAATTCTACCAGGCGGCTTCCTCTTTCATTTCTTTGCCCCAGTAATGTGTATATAGTTGGGGAATGTGCCAGATGAGTACTTCCAGGGAAAGCTTCTGCGAAGGTTGGAATGTAGGAGACGAGGTACTGGCGGAATTAAAGCTGTGAGGACGGGTCGTGAGTCGTGCTTGGGTAGCTCAGTTGGTAGAGCACTTGCTCGCGAAAGGCAAAGTCCCGAGTTCGAATTTCGGTCCGGCACACAGTTTTAATCTGACAGAAAGTTTCATATCAGCGCACACTCCGCTGCAGATTGAAAATTTCATTCTAGAAACATCTCCTAGGCTGTGGCTAAGCCATGTTTCCGCAGTATCCTTTCTTCCAGGAGTGCTAGTTCTGCAAGGTATGCAGGAGACTTCTGCGAAGTTTGGAAGGTAAGAGACGAGGTACTGGCGGAATTAAAGCTGTGAGGACGGGTCGAAAGTCGTGCTTGGGTAGCTCAGTTGCTAGAGCACTTTCCCGCGAAAGGCAAAGATCCCGAGTTCGAGTCTCGGTCCGGCACACAGTTTTAATCTACCAGAAAGTTTCGTATCAGCTCACACTTCGCTGCAGAGTGAAAATTTCATTCTGGAACATGTAACACGACTGCAAGGCTGAGAGGTGGCATGAGCCCCCTCTCATATTTCTATCTTACGACTCTCCTCTCTATTTGCATGCGGTGGAGGGCTGCTATTCCTTCACACGCGGACTTCCCACGCAGCGTCTCTCGTCACCCGGGTGGTCCGGTGGCAGGCGGGTTAAGCCGACGTGTGTGAGGCAGTCGAGTGAATGCTTTGCAGACGCCGACATTGTCAAGAGACACGCCCGCTGGGGTGTGAAGTAGCGGCTGGGCTAGAGGTTCCGTTACTTCGGAGAAACTTAGCGAAAACACTTTCTGGCGGGCTACCAGCGAGGCGTGGGAATGACTTGTGTACCCTGGCAGTTGTGGCGGGAAAATTCCCGCACTTTCTGCAAAATAGTAACGGTGATTGGTTTGCTCAGAGCATAGCGCCGTGACGTAGCAAAATCAGCACAGAAATTGGCGCCAAGAATCTCCTTTGGTGGAATGGTAGTGCTCCGGCAATGGAGTGGAATTTCCGCCGGTTTTCGAGTTGCTGATTGGAACGTTTAACCTCGGCCACTGTCGTGGGGGCGGAAATGTTCTATGTTCGGCCTGTACGGGTGCTCTTGTGGGAGTCGGCAGTCGCCTTTCGGTCGAGGACGTCGAAGCAACCAGCCCTCGCCTGCGGTACGCCAGATCGTGTTCTGGGAGATAAGAAGACCGTTTGGTAATGTACGTCCGCAGCACCGGCAGATAGGGATTTTCCTAGGTGACAATCAGAGCTCAGCAGAGCACGCCTGTTCATCCTTTTCTAACTTTGTTCTGTTTCGAGTAGCAGCAATTACTGTTGGGTTAGCTGTGTGTCTCTCTTGAGATTTGAGTGGAAAGGAATTGGCTCCACATACCACCTCGTCTTAAACCTCACGATCTAGTTTAGGGACAACTTCACCTTTACAGTGTTTGTATGAATCTCCAAATTTGAGCCAATTTGATGTATTATATTTCCTGTGTTTCTTTTACTATTCAGTGTTTAGTCTTAATAAATCATATTGTTATTTTGGACAGAACTTTCATTCTGTTAATCGATAGAGCAACCCTATCATTCCTCACCATGCAAATGAAACCTTTGTTTATTTAACTTATTTATAAAATTAAATTATTGCAGGTGCCAAACTCTCTTCTACTCCACTGGCAGGGTTGATTAGAGTCAGTTCGCGTATTTTTTTTATCCTTGTGCAACAGCAAAAGTCGGAGTTAGAATAGGGGGGGCTTAGAGCATGATTTACATATGTGGATTCTAGTAGAATTTAGTGATAAATACACTGATAGCCCCGGCACCTCGCAAGGCACGTAACCTCACGCTCCCGAGTGGCACGACAATTGCAATGGGGTGTTCTCATTTCACAACGACCAGAACGTTGCCTTCCACTGACACCCGCACATCGTCAGCACCGTTTGTAAGGTCTGGAACAGGGAGAAGTGAGGCGGCATGGTTTCCTCGTACAAGAGCAGATTCGGCTTGAATAGTACTGCTGGACGTACCTTCACATGGCGAGAGGTGGGAACACGCAGTGCACCCAGGGACATTACCGAACGTGACCGTTTTGGTGTGTGCCGAGGCGTACTTAACAGAGGCGTAATGGCCTCTAAATATTTGAAGACGATACCCTCAACCGTCAGTGTTATTATGCCATTAAACTTCATCCCCACTGCTTCTTTTCAGGGCTGCGTTCCTCCCCGACTTTATTTTTATGGATGACATTGCGTGACTGCATTGAACTGCGCAGGTAGAGTAGCTCTTGGAACGAAAAGATATTCGGCTCATGGATTGCCCTGACATGGATTTCAGTCCCATCGAGCACGTACAGAATGGGTCGGGGAGAAGTGTTGCACCAACGACCATCCAGCATGGGGGAATGGAACGCCCTACCACAAGGGCTCCTTACCAGCCTGGTCGCTGGAGTGGAAACACCTTGCATGGCATCCACTGCCACCCTTGTTGGTCACACGCCCTATTAAGAATCATGTCTTGCATTTTGTAATGTTCAGGAGACCATCATAAATCGTGGCGACTTCAATACTGACGTTCAATAAAAGTGTCATTTCTGTTCGTGTCATTGCGTATTTCTTTCAGTTATGTTCTGTAGACACTACCACACTGTAGCAGTTATTTCTATGAATGGTCCAAGTTTCACCGATCTACGTTATTTGGCAGTGGCACATAATACAGAAACTACTTTCGTCCTTAATTTTTGCACACCAGTGTGATACAGTAACATGGTTTGCTCTAGTTACCGTTTATTTCGAACGTTTTCCTCGATTCAGGATATTTACAGATGGATTGGATTACTCTGTGGCTGCCATGCCAAACATCGTATCCAGTTCCAGTATCGAACTGCGAATCTGCAGTGAAGTTGCGTAGTGCAATTGGAGAAGCACGTTTCATTGCAGTCAATGACAAACATCGTATGGGAAAGGACTCATTAGTCCGACAAATTTTCACGACAGATTTCGGAACTGTATTAAACGGGGTGACTGTCAGCGTGATGCTTGTCATCTTTTCATTCAAAGTTTAGGCGGCGCCGACGTTCAGTTAGTCGTTTTAATGTTCCGTAGAGGCAACATAATGATCATTTACAGGATTCCTTAACCTTGGTTAAATTTTTATATGTATACAGTGATTTATACTTAGATATGTTCAATGTCTTTCTCTCGCCCTATTTTAACAACACACACACACACACACACAATCAAATTCCAACACATTCATTAATTCTTCTACAGAGTAGATGGAGATGTCAAATAGATATGATTTCAGTTTCTGTTTGATGTTGCTTTTATTATCCATTAAATTCTTTTCATCGCTCGGTATGTAGTCAAAGATTATTAGCAAACTGTTATTGGGAAGTACTTCACTCTTTTCTATGACATACTAAGGCTGGGAGGTGAATAGTGTAATTTATTTTCCCTTCTAGGATTATATTATGAATGTTACAGTTGATTTTCAAACTGCGATTTATTGTGAACAGCAAACCCCATAAGCGAATAACTGTACAGTTGGGCTGTGTCCGCGGCCGGCCGCTGTGGCCGAGCGGTTCTAGACCATTCAGTCTGGAACCGCGCTGCTGCTACGGTCGCAGGTTCGAATCCTGTCTCGGGCATGGATGTGTCTGATGTCCTAAGGTTAGTTAGGTTTAAGTAGTTGTAAGTCTAGGGGACTGATGACCTCAGATGTTAAGTCCTATAGTGCTGAACACCATTTGAACCATTTGTTGTCCGTGTGCGGAACTACCTAAATAGCTGTCTACAAGAGGTTCTAGAGTGGGCACCACGTATTATTCTTATTACACGTTTCTGTGAAGCGAACTCTTCTTCCTCAGTGACGAGTTACCATTGAATATGATTTCATAAGACACCAGTGAACGAAAATAGGAAAGTTAAGCCAACTTTTTGACATTTCCATCTCTAAAATCTAATATTAATCGAAATGTAAAATTTGTAGAGCTTACATGTTTAACCTTCGCAATACCAAGGGGAGGGGGGGGGGGGGAGGAAAGAGGAAAGAGGGAGTGTACTTTATGTCTGTCTTTTGAAAATGTTGTAATCTAGTCAGTTACTTTATATTTTAAAATTCGGGAAAAATGCTTATTGGTTTTAACGAATTCTGTTACCAGATTCCGAAAATGTTTTAAAGTTTTCGGTTGAACTTAACCCAAAAATTCTAGTCTTAAGAGTAGCTGAAACTTCGGTAGTAAACATCGGTTTAAATATTTTCATGTTTAGGACCATACATCAGCATCTATTTAAAGCGCAAAAGTCAATAACAATTGAAGAAATTTTTTTTTTCGGTGGGCACAAATTACCCCCCGGCTGGAATTATACACTCCTGGAAATGGAAAAAAGAACACATTGACACCGGTGTGTCAGACCCACCATACTTGCTCCGGACACTGCGAGAGGGCTGTACAAGCAATGATCACACGCACGGCACAGCGGACACACCAGGAACCGCGGTGTTGGCCGTCGAATGGCGCTAGCTGCGCCGCCGTCAGTGTCAGCCAGTTTGCCGTGGCATACGGAGCTCCATCGCAGTCTTTAACACTGGTAGCATGCCGCGACAGCGTGGACGTGAACCGTATGTGCAGTTGACGGACTTTGAGCATGGGCGTATAGTGGGCATGCGGGAGGCCGGGTGGACGTACCGCCGAATTGCTCAACACGTGGGGCGTGAGGTCTCCACAGTACATCGATGTTGTCACCAGTGGTCGGCGGAAGGTGCACGTGCCCGTCAACCTGGGACCGGACCGCAGCGACGCACGGATGCACGCCAAGACCGTAGGATCCTACGCAGTGCCGTAGGGGGCCGCACCGCCACTTCCCAGCAAATTAGGGACACTGTTGCTCCTGGGGTATCGGCGAAGACCATTGGCAACCGTCTCCATGAAGCTGGGCTACGGTCCCGCACACCTTTAGGCCGTCTTCCGCTCACGCCCCAACATCGTGCAGCCCGCCTCCAGTGGTGTCGCGACAGGCGTGAATGGAGGGACGAATGGAGACGTGTCGTCTTCAGCGGTGAGAGTCGCTTCTGCCTTGGTGCCAATGATGGTCGTATGCGTGTTTGGCGCCGTGCAGGTGAGCGCCACAATCAGGACTGCATACGACCGAGGCACACAGGGCCAACACCCGGCATCATGGTGTGGGGAGCGATCTCCTACACTGGCCGTACACCACTGGTGATCGTCGAGGGGACACTGAATAGTGCACGGTACATCCAAACCGTCATCGAACCCATCGTTCTACCATTCCTAGACCGGCAAGGGAACTTGCTGTTCCAACAGGACAATGCACGTCCGCATGTATCCCGTGCCACCCAACGTGCTCTAGAAGGTGTAAGTCAACTACCCTGGCCAGCAAGATCTCCGGATCTGTCCCCCATTGAGCATGTTTGGGACTGGATGAAGCGTCGTCTCACGCGGTCTGCACGTCCAGCACGAACGCTGGTCCAACTGAGGCGCCAGGTGGAAATGGCATGGCAAGCCGTTCCACAGGACTACATCCAGCATCTCTACGATCGTCTCCATGGGAGATTAGCAGCCTGCATTGCTGCGAAAGGTGGATATATACTGTACTAGTGCCGACATTGTGCATGCTCCGTTGCCTGTGTCTATGTGCCTGTGGTTCTGTCATTGTGATCATGTGATGTATCTGACCCCAGGAATGTGTCAATAAAGTTTCCCCTTCCTGGGACAATGAATTCACGGTGTTCTTATTTCAATTTCCAGGAGTGTATATTCCCAGCATTCATACTCAGTGTGCAGGCTTACAAGCCATCAAGTCAAATTACCACTTGTGCTCTGTACATCGTAGTGAACGTCTGATCATCACTGTGAAGCGTCAGACAAAAAAAAACTGATTTGCACAGTTGGATTAAGTCCTAAACCACTTACATGTTGCTCAGTGTTTATTACTGTCCTTCATTGTGTATTTGTGTATGTGTATTTCTCATAATTTTCTTTCATTTCTCTTTCAGCACAACTGTTTCCTGATGAGTAGTTTGGTAGTTGCTCCAAAGATATAAATCAGATTTTTGTCAGGAGGTAGTAGATCTGTGCTGACGCTTCATCATGATGATCAGCTTTCCACTGTGGTGTACAGAGCACAAGTGGTGATTTCACTTGATGGCTGGTGAACCTGAACACTCAGGATGAGCCGTGAAGGTGGACAGCTGCAGCAGCACATCTATTTTGGACTGTGCTCGTATCCTCAAGACAGCCATATTGGATACTGATATCATTGATGTCATTGTGAATCGCCATATTGGATCGCATTGGATTCTGACATCATCGGTTATGTGAAGGATCATCACCTTCGGCTGCCATCTTTAATTACAAATGTAGAACCATGCAGTTTAGTACCAGTAGGACGATGATACAGAAATGCTGTTACCTATTAAGTGGTTTATTAAACTATGTTTCAGTTGAGTGAATAACCGGTTTGTATTTAAGATAGGCGTAGAACATCTTTAAATAGCTGATGGACAATGCCTCTCGTTTAGACACGACCATGCGAATTTCTATTTATGGGGTAATCGTATAGGCCAATGTAGTCCAGAAATAGCATGCTTTGTCTAAGTGGTTTATCAGAGGTATTTTGTGAAGTGTTCTGATGGGTGATCTCAATAAGGCTTCACGAGGCAATTCCATGACATCTGTACATGTAGGGAAATCACACGCCGACCGGAGTGGCCAAGCGGTTCTGGGCGCTACAGTCTACATCTACATCCATACTCCGCAAGCCACCTGACGGTGTGTGGCGGAGGGTACCCTGAGTACCTCTATCGGTTCTCCCTTCTATTCCAGTCTCGTATTGTTCGTGGAAAGAAGGATTGTCGGTATGCTTCTGTTTGGGCTCTAATCTCTCTGATTTTATCCTCATGGACTCTTCGCGAGATATACGTAGGAGGGAGCAAGATACTGCTTGACTCTTCGGTGAAGGTATGTTCTCGAAACTTTAACAAAAGCCCGTACCGAGCTACTGAGCGTCTCTCCTGCAGAGTCTTCCACTGGAGTTTATCTATCATCTCCGTAACGCTTTCGCGATTACTAAATGATCCTGTAACGAAGTGCGCTGCTCTCCGTTTGATCTTCTCTATCTCTTCTATCAACCCTATCTGGTACGGATCCCACACTGCTGAGCAGTATTCAAGCAGTGGGCGAACAAGCGTACTGTAACCTACTTCCTTTGTTTTCGGATTGCATTTCCTTAGGATTCTTCCAATGAATCTCAGTCTGGCATCTGCTTTACCTAATGCGTACTCCCAGATAATTTCTGGAATTAACTGCTTCCAGTTGCTGACCTGCTATTTTGTAGCTAAATGATAAGGGATCTATCTATCTATGTATTCGCAGCACATTACACTTGTCTACATTGAGATTCAATTGCCATTCCCTGCACCATGCGTTAATTCGCTACAGATCCTCCTGTATTTCAGTACAATTTTCCATTGTTACAACCTCTCGATACACCACAGCATCATCTGCAAAAAGCCTCAGTGAACTTCCGATGTCATCCACAAGGTCATTTATGTATATTGTGAATAGCAACGGTCCTATGACACTCCCCTGCGGCACACCTGAAATCACTCTCACTTCGGAAGACTTCTCTCCATTGAGAATGACATGCTGCGTTCTGTTATCTAGGAACTCTTCAATCCAATCACACAATTGGTCTGATAGTCCATATGCTCTTACTTTGTTCATTAAACGACTGTCGGGAACTGTATCGAACGTCTTGCGGAAGTCAAGAAACACGGCATCTACCTGTGAACCCGTGTTTATGGCCCTCTGAGTCTCGTGGACGAATAGCGCGAGCTGGGTTTCACACGACCGTCTTTTTCGAAACCCATGCTGATTCCTACAGAGTAGCGGGGCAAGTTCCTTCGCGTACTATGTGTAAAATCGAACTGGTATCCCATCAGATCCAGCGGCCTTTCCAACAGTGTGGAACCGCGCGACCGCTACGGTCGCAGGTTCGAATCCTGCCTCGGGCATCGATGTGTGTGATGTCCTTAGGTTAGTTAGGTTTAAGTAGTTCTAAGTCCTAGGGGACTGATGACCTCAGAAGTTAACTCCCATAGTGCTCAGAGCCATTTGAACCATTTTTTTTTTTTTTAAATCACACGCTTGATGATTTTGCTGATATGCAGCAGTGGTTTGAAGGGGAATGCACTGCATGGAATACTCGATGTTCGTGTATATTTTCTTTGGTAATGCTTACACCCTGTAATCCAGTGACACTATCAACGTTTGATAATTGTGCATTCCTATTATTTGTGCTAAATGTAAACGATATCAGTCATCATTTGACAGCACTTCTTTGATGTGAGAAAATACGGCTTTTTCGTAAATTAACATTGCATTAAACTCTTGAAGTGGTGAAAATTCCATAAAAATGCATTTAACTTTGCAGAGAGTAACACCACACCTATTGGTGCTCTATAGAATGTTATTGGCGTAGACATTGGAGATAGTGTAAACTCAAAGTTTGGAAATAATTGTGTGTCCTGCTACATTGTACCATGGAGGGTTTCTGGAAGCTGCTCACCATTGTGCTCCAGTATATTCTTGATGGCTGGCAAACGTGGACTTTAGAGGTGAGTGGTGATTAGAAATCTGCTCGAAATGTCAGATAACTTACGTTTGTCATAAAACGTTTCTAATTTACGTAAGGAATCACTGAAGAATATAATGCTAGTCTGGACACTAGGTCGCATTCTGTTTATGGGAAGGAATTGCGGAAACAGCTCAAAGCTATGGAGAAATTATCCCTGGTGGTGTTAGAGGACCAGTATGATGACATACTTTACTGAGCACACAGATTACTTTCACACTTCAGTCTTGTGGTATGGGTAAATAGATATCACCCACCTCAAACAAATACGGGCGAAACGCCCGCAGAACCTTCTGCAGCCAATCCATCCTAGAAATATGAACCCAACGAACTGTTCCCTTCAACTTGACCTTGAAAGGAAATAAATGAAGAAGGAACGAAAAAGATATAATCCACGATTTTTGCTTTTCTATCTGATCCTATGGATTTAAAGGTGTGACTTATGTCTGATCTCTAACATTCACATTCAAGTTTCATACGGCTTTGACCTAAACATCTTAAACATTACAACAGCAGTCAGACTTCATACATGACCCAGTGGTTAGCATCAGTAGATGCTGATGAAATTTCGGGCTCAACCTCCAATGGTGACCGTGCTTTCTACTGATACGGAAATGTCTGGAAAACAATCCACTCTGAGGTTCAAGGACTACTGTGCAGCTAGTTTATGAAGAAACCGAGCCTGTTGATTGAAGTAATCGTAACCCAACCGTGGTAATGTGATATTTAGTCATATCGTAATCAGATTAAGGCGACTCGAAATAACAAGAACAATTTCCTTTTCCATCCTTATCCTATCCGAACTTGAGCTCCGTCTCTAGACTATCGGGCGCCGGCCGTTGTGGCTGAGCGGTTCTAGGCGCTTCAGTCTGGAACCGAGCTACTGCTGCGGTCGCAGGTTCGAATCCTGCCTCGGGCGTAGATGTGTCTGATGTCCTTAGGTTAGTTAGGTTTAAGTAGTTCTAAGTCTAGGGGACTGATGACCTCAGATGTTAAGTCCCATAGTGCTTAGAGCCATTTGAATCATTTTTGACGATAGGACATTAAACGTTAATTTTTCTTCTTCGTTTTGAAAATCAGGTGGTGGCCCCGACTTAGAAAACCAACGTTAACAGTATGGAGTAGTGTGATACCTGAATCTCGTACATCGAACGTCTATCAGACGACTGGTACGAACACCATAGTTCTCCACAACACATGGTTCTCCTACATTCGAAATGACTTTTCCACTCTGTTATAGAGTCAGTAACCACAGTGCGCCTTGGTGTTTTTCACATTCAAGGATTCTTAACAAAGGGACTGATAAATTACTGCTGTTGTCTGTGTAGCCAGACACTCACCTGGTTCTGAGCTAACCGAATGCCACTCCAATACTAGCGTCCAATGATTCCTTCCACAAAGGATGCAGTAGCAGTTGGTCGGCAACACATGCATCGCCAGTCTAGTTTGCAAATAATGATGTTTCACGTCATCTACTTCTACGAGTTTACTCTTGGTAATTGCAATACAAGAATCTCCAGTAATGTCCTTGGGGTCTGCAATATGTAATGCTGTTGTGTCTTGGCAATATCCACACAAGATCTCTATCACATTGAGGTGACGAGTCACGGGATACCACCTAATACTGTGTAAGACCTCCTTTTGCCCCACATACTGAAGCAACTCGACGTGGCATGGCAAGGACTCCACAAGTCCTTGGAAATCTCCTGCAGAAATATTGAAAAATTTTGCCTCTACAGACGTCCATAATCGCTGAAAAGCTGCTGGTGCAGAATTTTGTGCAAAAACTGACTTCGTTATTATGTCAGATAGATGTTCGAATTCACTCAAGCCGGGCGATCTGGATGGCCAAATCATTCGATCGAATTGTTCGTCAAACCAACAGTTGGTCGAGTCGTGCAATATCCAGATTTGGGGTGGGGGTGCATTCGGATATGGCTCTGACCCGATGTTGGACTGCACTGGAACGTGAGGGTAGGCGTGCTCGTCGTCAAGGTTCCGGTCCACCACAGGGAGGATCGCTGTATTGTGCACGAAGCATACCGTACTCGCTTTGCATCTGCAAGTGCCATCCGAAAACAAGAAATGGACTCCCAGCAACATTCTATGTGATCCAGCACTACTGGTCGTTAATTAGCAGCAGCCGGGCCCGCGGTCCCATGCTTAGCCTGCCGTTAACACCAAAACACAAACGGCTGAGTTTGTAGTGGTGCCTTGCTAGGATGTACGGACCGCTGATAAATGGCACAGCACTGTGTTCAGCTATGAATCTCGCTTCTGTACTACCATGGATGACCACTGTCGATGAGTATGGTGGCTACCTGGAGGTAGGTCCTATTCTTCCTCTGTTTTGGAGAGGCGTCCTGGTATGGCCACGTCTGGTAGTGATTGGGGGAACTAACGGTACAACAGTCAGTCAAAATCGACCGCTCTATATATTTTTTGTCAAAGTCAACATCACTTGATTTTAAGACCTTTATTCCAATTACTAGTTTCGACAGAATCGTGCTGTCATCTTCAGACTGGCATTACACTTTGGGCATATGTTCACATACATGTGTCGACGACAGTTGTATGTGAGTGAACAAGACGCAAAGTATAATGCCAATCTGAAGATGACAGCACGATTCCGTCGAAACTAGTAATTGGAATAAAGGTCTTAAAATAAAGGCTCTTCGCTTTCACAAAACAAACACACACACACACACACACATACATATATATATATATATATATATATATGTTATGTCGTACGTATGTACGTTTCGATTCTTAATGCGGGTGACCTTGAACGGGACTTAGTCTCTGTCGCGGCTGCTTCAACACACGATCTCTAGTATTACTTAGATCGTGTTGCAGAATAATTCACTTCCGCTTGCGCAATAGGCGCTGATAAGCGACTGTTTGCGGCCGTTTCCGTTAATTTTTCTGGAGCAGCCATATGTGCAGCAGCATGTTAGGGTTATGTTTTAGAGCCTCAATAGAATAAAACCTCAAAGTCCTTCTCAGACGCACAGCCGAAGGCCATCCTATAAAATGGCCTCACGGTCAGTGAGGTCTCCTTATCAGGGTGATTAAATTAGGCATATATATATATATATCGCCCCAACAAAATGTGTAAGTTACCAAGCGTCCTCATGTGTTTCCCCTCGTCCGACTGTATCGTTTTGCCAGTTTTCAACAGGACAATGCTCGTCCACACATGGCTGCGAATTGTATGGGTGATGTTGCGCTACTCTCGTGGCCAACAAATCCTAGATCTCTCTCCGATATAACGTGTGTGGGGCCAGCCCGGTTGTCAACTGTGTCCCAGTGCCAGTATCCAGGAGATCAACGACCATTTACGACAGTTGTAAGCCAAATTGCCGCAGGAGTATTCTCTGCTGCCAAAACTGTCTCATCATACTCTTCCCAGTGCAACAAGGCTTGCGGAATTGCAACGTGATATTAATAAGTGGGCTCATACTGCCAAGTTCCATGTAAATCTGACTCGATTTTGCAATCACCGTACTAACATTACGCATATATTCTCAATCCAAGTTTTATTTCGCTACCTTCAGTCCTTTCTGAGAGTTTTTTTTTTTTTTCAGGCACTGTACTGAAGTTATAAATCTGGTACTTACTAACATTGCCGAGAGGTACTATGCACTTCAGTCCGGAACCGCGCTGCTGCTACGGTCGCAAGTTCGAATCCTGCCTCGGGCATGTATGTGTGTTATGTCCTTAGGTTAGTCAGGTTTAAGTAGTTAAGTCTAGGGGACTGATGACCTCAGATGTTGAGTCCCATAGTGCTTAGAGCCATTTGAACTATTTATTAACATTGCAACAACGTGACACTAAGGTACATAATCGAGTTTCTTCTCCTTCTGACTATGCATATAGGCTTTAACCATTTATGTCAACAGAGGGACCAGGCCGTTCCATTCCAGTGAGACCAGCAGTTTACTTTCTGTAGAAACAAAGGCACAGCAGGAAACTGCTGTAATGCTGCGTCCGTCCAGGCTGCTCGGCAGCATTGCCCTGTGAATCACGTGTCCTCAGTGGCTAATCTACGCTCCTACGCGAGACGCTGCGACGCTAGGCGTTTAACGACGTGTGGTCGTCGTAGCGGAAGACGGCGGCAGTGCCGCTGTGCCACGGCTGTGCCAAGTGTGATTGGCTGCCGACTCGCCTGACTTCTTTGCAGGCGCAGTTTGACGGATTGGTTTCCAAACATCCGCTGAAGATGTAAACCGCTCCGGAATGCCGAGTTGTATCCACTGTGTAGTTTATTTGTGGAAGCCAACGGACTGCATGAATATACTGGTTCCGTATCGTCTTCAAACCCGGCAGAAAGTACTTCCTAGACACTCAAGGACGAGCAGTTAAACGATCAGAATATTCACATGCATCCGACAACAGCGGCACTCGCTTCGCTGTAGTAACTTATTGTCGTTCTCGGGATTCAGCTCTATTGTCCCTGATCTATATTAACGACTTAGGAGACAATCTGAGTAGCCGTCTTAGATTGTTTGCAGATGATGCTGTCATTTACCGCCTTGTAAAGTCATCAGGTGATCAAAGCAACTTTCAAAATGATTTAGATAAGATATCTGTATGGCGCGAAAAGTGGCAATTGACCCAGAATAAGGAAAAGTGTGAAGTTATTCACATAAGTACTAAAAGAAATCAGCTAAATTTCGATTACGCGATAAGTCACACAAATCTGAAGGCTGTAAATTCAACTAAATACGTAGGGATTACAATGAAAAAGTAACCTAGATTGGAACGATCACATAGATAATATTGTGTGTAGAGCAAACCAAAGACTGCGATTCATTGGCGGAACACTCAGAAGGTGCAACAGGTCTACTAAAGAGACTGCTTACACCACGCATGTCCGCCCTATTCTGGAGTACTGCTGTGCGGTGTGGGATCCGCATCAGGTGGGACTGACCGATGACATCCAGAAAGTACAAAGAAGGGCAGCTCGTTTTATATCATTGCGAAATATGGGAGATAGTGTCACAGACATAATGCGTGAATTGGAGTGGCAATCATTAAAACAAAGGCGTTTTTCCTTGCGACGGGATCTTCTCATGAAATTTCAATCACCAGTTTTCTCCTTCGATTGCGAAAACATTCTGTTGGCACCCACACACATAGGGAGAAATGATCACCACGATAAAATAAGAGAAATCAGGGCTCGCAGAGAAAAATTTAAGTGCTCGTTTTTCTCGCGTGCCGTTCGAGAGTGGAACGGTAGAGACAGCTTGAAGGTGGTTCACTGAACCCTCTTCCAGGCACTTTATTGTGAATAGCAGAGTAATTACGTAGATGTAGATGTACAGTCTTCACACTCCACGAGATTTGTTAATTAAATATTATTGTCGCAAGGTTGTGTATTTCGTACCACTTATCGTGACGTCTTCCATTCTTGAAAACACCACCCAGATCTTCCTTGTAACCAGATAATCCGCATAATTCCCACTAACGCAAATCACCGGTATTTTTTATTCCTGTATCGTCGTGAATCTCAAGATTTGTCGCCTGAACGAGGTCTTGCAATTACACGTGTATTTAAAAAGCAGACTATTTTAGACTAACTGTAACGCGACTGTGTAAAAAAAATTAAAAAAAAACAGTAAAATATGCACCTAAATACTGTCGTAAGAGGCGAAATACGTTCTGCAAACTTAATTCATTAAGTTCAGGCTGGGTACAGTACATGATGCCGCGTTGTTACTGCTACTGGTACTGCTGTTCCACCTACACTCCGCAAGCCAACTTACGGTGTGTGGCGGAGTGTACTTTGCATGTCATTGTCACTTCTCCCCGTTCCCTTTCCGTCCCTAACGACCTCGATGTCGACGGGACGTTGAACCCTAATCTTCCCTCCTTCAGTCACGAATGATGCGCGTGAAGAACGATTCCTCGTGAGTCTGTGGGTGGACTCTCCCACTTTTCGTTCACTGTCTTTTCGGGAGATTCTAGGATTCAGATTCTAGGATTCTGTACGCCTCTCTTGTAGCGTCTGCGCTGAGCTGGCTGAGCATTTCCGCCAGACGTTCGCACTTCCTAAAGGAACCTGTAACTTAACGTGCGGCTCTTCTCTCTTCTTTTAATCTTCTCTGTTTCCTCTTCCTGATACGATTCCCATACTGACGAACAATATTCGAGTACTGGTCGAACGAGTGTTTTCTGAGCATCTCCTTCGTGAACTTATCATATTTCCTCAGGATTGTTGTAACGAATCTGAAGCTGATGTCTGGCTAACCTGCAGTTAGTTTTATGTTATCGTTCCACGAGTAACCCTGGATATTTTTGGACGTGACTGCTTCAGATGGTTCAAATGGCTCTGAGCACTATGGGACTTAACATCGTAGGTCATCAGTCCCCTAGAACTTAGAACTACTTAAACGTAACTAACCTAAGGACATCACACACATCCATGACCGAGGCAGGATTCGAACCTGCTACCGTAGCGGTCGCGCGATTCCAGACTGAAGCGCCTAGAACCGCTCGGCCACACCGACCGGCAGACTGCTTCCTGTGATTTTTCTGCAATCATGTATTCATACAAAAGAAGGATTTCCTGCCTAGGTATTCGAAATACGTTACACTTGTTTACGTTCCGAGTCAGCTGGCACGGCTTACAACAGCCGCCGATGCTCTGCAGATCTTGCCGCATTTCGGTACAATTTTCTAGAGTTGTGACTTCTCTGTATACAACAGCATCATTGGCGGAAAGTCTTGTGGAACATCCGACGTTATGTCCCGGTCATTTATATACATTTTCAGAAGTAATGGTGCTATAACAGACCCATGGGGTAGGCCGAAGTTACTTTTACGTCTGAAGGTTCCTTTGCGCTGTATGCTAGAAACTTTTCAGTCTAAATACACAGTTGGTCTGACTTACGTACGCTCGTGTTTTGTTCGTTAGGTGGTAGTGCGGAACTGTATGGAACGCCTGCATGGAGTCAATGAGCACTGCGACAACCTGGGCGCCTGTATCTGCTACCTTATGGGTCTCGTGCTCGAACAAAGCGAGATAGGTTTCACACGCTTTTCGGTATCCATGTTGATGGCTACAGAGGAGATTTCCGGTCTCCAGAAATGACATAAGACGCGACCACAAAACATGTTCCATCAAACAGACCGACGTCAGACATACAGTCCTGTAGTTTTATGCGTCTGTTCGACAATCCTGAACCAGTTATGGACGAGATAAATGACATGTGACTTCAGGTATATCCTCAGTTTCGGTGGCTGCAGCGGCTGCGCTCATGGGCGACTCTGATGTCGAACGTGACTCGTTGGTCGACTCTCTGGTTGTCCTGACAGCGGCCTTCCTGCCCGACCGGCGCGGCACCCTCCCGTCTTCGGACGCGGAAGGACGTGTGCGTAAACAACGCACCCCTAAATGACGCGAAAGGAGGCGCCTTACGACGTCGGAACGGGACTCTTCTCCCTGTCCAGATAATACACTACCTCTTGAGCAAATCAACCTTACAGCGTCTGAGACTATCGACGACGGCGTCGTCAGAGCGTCTGTGGAACGACGGCCCTCAGTGGCTCTCACATCGACGGAACGAATGTTCCTGCTTCTGAAGTCGCTACTGAAGAAGGAACAATATCAGCAAATCTGATGATATCGGCAGGTGTTGAACATAAGGATACCATGGGGACGGAGTCACCGCTAGCGTGAAGCGAGAATTTTGAAGAAACAGCTTATACCGTACAGGAGTCTCCGATCTAAGGGGAGGCGACCAGCCGAGGTCAACTTCTGCACCGTGGGAGAGGCGCTGGCAGCGCCTGCTGCCGGGTGCCTCCTCATCTTCGAAGCCGTGACCTGTGGCTACCCGCTCCGGTAGGGCGCAGCCCCTCTCACACTACGTCGACGGCGTCCACGCGCACGTCAAGCTCCATCTCCTGAAAGAAGTGACGTGGGTTTCGGAATTAGACATTGCACTGTTACAGGAGGTGCATTTAGCAGCATTACAACGGGTAACGCGATCTCCTTGGCCGTGGGGTGACGGTGTATCGTGTTTACGATTAACTCCACGCCTCTCATTAATGTGTATGCGTCTTCTGATACCGGGCGTCGGCGTGAAAGTTCATGCTTTTATTCGGAGAAGATTGTCCCATTCTTCTTAGGTCGATACGAACATCTTCTCTTTGGAGAGGACTTTAATCGTGTTCTCGGCCGGAGAGATCGCGTACTCGAATTTTACAAAGTGCCAGGAGCTGCGTGTCACTGTTCGCGATCCAGACCATAGGATACCGGGATACCTAGGAGGCAAGTTGTACAGACGACCCGGGATTCCCGTTTCACACGAGACATTCGGCAAGTCGATTACACCGCCTTAATGTCTCCCGTGGGCTGGTTGATGCGCTGCTCTATGTGGAGCGCTGACCTTTGGTGTTCTCTGATCAACGCGTATACATGTGCACACCGCTTCTTCCCCATCAGGAGGTCTGAAGTGGTAGGACACCATTAAAACTCAACAATTAGTATTTGCAGGATGCTGATTGTTGCCACCGTATCATTATAACGTAGACAAAGTGTGAGCTGCGTCTCCCATCCTGTGCATCAGTGATAGACTTGCGGCTAAATGTGCCAAACCGATGCTCCATCGCACATTCATTACTTACAGCAGGGAGTTAACCGCTTGGTACAGGCATAATACGGACTACTACTTCAGCACCCTCTGCGACCTTCCCCGGAAATGCAAACTGAATGCAGCATGCTTAAGGCGAAGCTACTGGCCGTCACTCGCCGGGAACTAGAAGGGCCTGTGGTGCGCGCCCACAGACCCGAAGTGGTGTGGTGGGAGAATCCCCCATGATTCACACTGCACGTGATCGCAGACAAAACTTAGTACCCGAACTCGTGGATCACCATGCGTAGCGCGTCACCTGCAGCTTTGTTGAACATTATCGTCGAGTCTGCCGTGCCGATGATGGGGCACTCCTGGACTTCCATACCATCGGCTTGGACGTTCTATTCGCCATCACGCTAGAGGAGGGGATTACGTTAGTGTAATCTTTCACCTCCGAGGAGGTCAGTACTGCTGTCTTCAGCGATGCGCTGTGCAAGTCGCCAGACACTGACGGACTCCCTACTGAATTTTATTGTACATTTTGTGTTCTCATGTCTACAGGGTGGTCCATTGATAGTGACCGGGCCAAATATCTCACGAAATAAGCGTCAAACGAAAAAACTACAAAGAACGAAACTTGTCTAGCTTCAAGGGAGAAACCAGTTGGCGCTTGGTTGGCCAGCTACATGGCGCTGCCATAGGTCAAACGGATATCAACTGCGTTTTTTAAAAATAAGACCCCCCATTTTTTATTACATATTCTTGTAGTACGTAAAGAAATATGAATGTTTAGTTGGACCACTTTTTTCGCTTTGTGACAGATGGAGAAGTAATAGTCACAAACGTATAAGTACGTGGTCTCATGTAACATTCCGCCTGTGCGGGCGGTATTTGCTTCGTGATACATTACCCGTGTTATAATGGACCGTTTACCAATTGTGGAAAAGGTCGATATCGTGTTGATGTATGGCTATTGTGATCAAAATGCCAAAACGGGCGTGTGCTATGTATGCTGCTCGGTATCCGGGACGACACCATCCAAGTGTCCGGACCGTCCGCCGGATAGTTACGTTATCTAAGGAAACAGGAAGTGTTCAGCCACATGTGAAACGTCAACCACGACCAGCAACAAATGATGATGCCCAAATAGGTGTTTTAGCTGCTGTCGCGGCTAATCCACACATCAGTAACAGACAAATTGCGCGAGAACTGGGAATCTCAAAAACGTCGGTGTTGAGAATGCTACATCAACATCGATTGCACCCGTACCATATTTCTATGCACCAGGAATTGCATGGCGGCGACTTCGAACGTCGTGTACAGTTCTGCCACTGGGCACAAGTGAAATTAAGGAACTATGGCAGATTTTTTGCACGCGTTCTATTTAGCGACCAAGCGTCTTTCACCAACAGCGGTAACGTAAACCGCCATAATATGCACTATTGGGCAACGGAAAATCCACGATGGGTGCGACAAGTGGAACATTAGCGACCTTGGCGGGTTAATGTATGGTGCAGCAATATGGGATGGAGGATAATTGGCTCCCATTTTATCGATGGCAGTCTAATGGTGCAATGTATGCTGATTTCCTGCGTAATGGTCTACCGATATTACTACAAGATGTTTCACTGCATGACAGAATGGCGATGTACTTCCAACATGATGGATGTCCGGCACATAGCTCGCGTACGGTTTAAGCGGTATTGAATAGCATATTTCATGGCAGGTGGATTGGTCGTCGAAGCACCATACCATGGCCCGCACGTTCACCGCATCTGACGTCCCAGAATTTCTTTCTGTGGGGAAAGTTGAAGGATATTTGCCATCGTGATCCACCGACAACGCCTGACAACATGCGTCAGCGCATTGTCAATGCATGTGCGAACATTACGGAAGGCGAACTACTCGCTGTTGAGAGGAACGTCGTTACACGTATTGCCAAATGCATTGAGGTTGACGGACATCATTTTGAGCATTTATTGCATTAATGTGGTATTTACAGGTAATCACGCTGTAACAGTATGCGTTCTCAGAAATGACAAGTTCACAGAGGTGAACTGGAAGAACCGAAATAAAATCTTCAAACGTACCTACGTTCTGTATTTTAATTTAAAAAACCTACCTGCAGCTGCGATTCCGCAAGCTTTTGTCAAGAGCATTATTGTTCATATTCATAAACTGACACCTGAATTACGGCCCACTTTCTTCTTATCACCTCAATAAATACTGATCTCAAGATATTTGCACGGTTATTAGCGGCGCGCGGGAGACCGCTCTTACCACGTGTCCTCTACAACGAACAAACTAGGCGATGTAGCAGAACAGAGGCGTGCATGCTTTGTACGACGTTAGTAGCCGTAGATTTTGACAGCGCGTTTGACAGGGTATGCTCCATATTTCTATATTTGTGTTAGGACGGGTGAGCTTCCCTACCCGGTTCATCAGCTCCTTAGGTGGCTCTTTAGCAGCGTGCATTCGTTGATCCAGGTCAATGGGCGTGTGGCGAGTCCGATACCGATCCAACGATCAGTCTGCCAAGGATGTTTCCTACCCATGTACCTTTATGCAGTGACGCTATAGCGTCGTAAGCCTGCTGACGGCGCACGTGTCTGGACTCTCCTTATGCGGTTACATCTTCCGATGTCGTGCATACACAGATGCCATCCAGCTCTCGAGAGGAGGTCGCACACGTACTCTCCATCATTACGGCTCATTGCAGGGCGACTGGAAGTGTGATGTATGTGCGCAAATCCACGGCGCTTTCTATTGGTCGCGAGAAGGTCTGGCGCCCCTCCGCTATCTTGGGATCACCTTTACGTCGTCAGTGTATTGTACATCTGTGGTCAACTTGCGTCAACGTTTGAGAATTACCGTATGATGGTCAGTCAACACCCACCCCGTCTCGATCCTTTGCACCATGTTGCCTACGTGAATGCGTATGTCCCGTCCGGAATGTTTCATATTGCGCAGATTCTACCGCTGCCAATTACGATAGGACATTGTATTCTAGCGGTATTCTGATATTTTATAGCGGCTGGTTCCATCTTCAAAGTACGCTATGACAGACTTACTCGCCCCCCACGTGCAGGAGGGCTTGCTCTTACGAACGTACGCTATCGCACCGTGGCACTTTACGGCCACGATGTATAAACAATGGTGCAGTGTCGAGGTCTCCATTACGCACCTTTAACTTGCCGTCCTTGTACCAGCGCCCTTCACCCCGCCGGTCCCGGTCGGTAGCATCATGCCCGTGTCTGCATACATCGCCGCGTTCGTTGTGGAACTCAGTTATGCTCGTACCGAACTCCCTCGATCCCGCTGGCCGTTGCAAAAGATTTCTGTGGAATGGTAATTAAATCAAGGCCCTAAGCTGTCGACAGGCGTTGATATACATCAACGGGGACAGTTGAAAATGTGTGCCCCGACCGGGACTCGAACCCGGGATCTTCTGCTTACATGGCAGTCACTCTATCCATCTTTTTTTTTTTTTAATCTCATTTTGTTCTATATTGTTAGTCAAATTCGTTCGCGGCGGACGTCCGATGACATCCGTAATGGCTGTTAGTTGATCCGTCCACTCAGTTTTTTATTACAGTGGGTAGCTAAGCCCTCTGACCGAACACGCTGAGCTACCGTGCCGGCATTCATCCGAGCCACCGAGGGCACAGAGAAGAGTGCGACTGCAGTTATTTATCCCTTTCACGCTCCCCGTGAGACCCACAGTCCCGACTTAGTGTCCACACACTACATCCGTAGTGCCGCTGCCCATTAGACTCATTATTCGCGGTAGATGATCATAACGAGTCCCGCAAGAGTTCGGGCAATGCGTGTGCATCCAGAACAGAAGAAGAAGGTCAATGGCCGGTTAACCTTAACTATATGAAGATGTCCGAAAGAACAGATACCATATTCGTAAAGTTTCTATGTACTTTCCCTGCGTGGTGTCTCCTGTAACGCCATACATCGCAATTTCCCATCGTTGCGGTGGATTGTCATTTGGTAGCACATTCATCACAGTCTCCTTCCGACGCATATCGAATCGACCTGCCATTATGTGACCTGTGTGAAGTATCCAACCAATTAGCGGCTCCGTTCTGTATGACTGACGGACACTGCCCTCTGCGCCATTTGTCATAGCGTCGACAATGATCACCACCGATTCAACTGTGTAGCCGTTTCGGATTCTGGTAGTTAGAACGACAAATGGGTCACGTGTTTCCTACGAGTGCCACTGCATATTATTGACCCAGAGTGCTTTCTTTACCCAGCGGTAGAATATTTTCCTGCCACGAAGTCTCAGGCGGTTCTCTGGGTAAAAGACTGAACCTTGGCATATCTATTCGGAGATGCTCATCACTTTCGCCTTGGTTTTTGGCAGTACTTGAAGACTTCACGTGCGGAGGTTGCACGCAGTTCCCGTTATCGCGCCTATTTTTCCAGTTATCTTGACAGCGTTTTTACAACGCTCCACTAAGCTGGCGAATTACCGGTTAGGAGGCGTCCACCCGATTCGGAGTGAAACATGGCGTGCCTACATCTTGCACTCGCCCTCTCTGCCATCCTATATCATCTTGCGGTATTTCCACGGCTAAGGATGGGTGGACTGGTTTTAATTTGGTTTTCCACTGTATATAAGTGCAAAAATTTAAATGAACATGTAAAATAAAAATGAGCTGTGCGGGGCTGGAGCACAGCGATGGGACGGGGGAGGCATCGTGGACAGACCTCGGGATTTGACCCTGCCCACCATGTCTCCTCAAGTCTGCAGCTGACTCTGACCCTATAAAAAAAGGATAAAAAATTTAAAAAAATTTAAAAATTAAAACAAATAAGCGTTTCCCTTATTTCAAACCATTGAGAAATTGTAATAAGAAAAAAGAGGTCAGAGCAAAAGGAAAATAAAAAGTGGACAACGCTACAGGCTCTCGTGAGGGAGGACTAGTCTCGATTGCCGGTAAGGTAAAAGTTTTTTCGTTGCTAGGAAGACTGGACCGTGATGCACTCAAGCTCGTGATCCCAATTATGAGGTATCTGATTCAGAGGTAAGGGCTCCAAGGTCGAAACGTCGACAACAGCGCAAGTCACTTAGCTCATTGGTCTCCCACTCATCAAATAATGTTTCTGCCATTCATGATAATAGGTATTGAGTGTTGATTATTGCCGGCCGCTGTGGTCGAGCGGTTCTAGGCGCTTCAGTTTGGAACCACGCGCCTGCTACGGTCCCAGGTTTGAATCCTGCCTCGGGTATGGATGTGTGTGATGTCCTTAGGTTAGTTAGGTTTAAGTAGTTCTAAGTGTAAGGAACTGATGGCCTCAGATGATAAGTCCCATAGTGCCTAAAGCCATTTTGTTGATTATTTTTTGTCTGTGCTATTTAGATTGTAACCTAAGGAAACATGATCCGATTAATTATACTTGTGTACTAGGTATGATATCTTGTATTCAGTTATTGAACACTGCTTAAAATGTGAACACGCAAGCTTATTTTCATTCGCCCTGCTTCGTGTTTAAGCTGACCTCCCACATTCTCCATACGTAATTGAACATGTATTCCCTTGTGGCCTGTGTTCTTGAATGTACTGATTGACACTAATTTCGTTTAAGGCGAGAGGGAATGAGCTGTCTTAAGCAGAAATGGTTCAAATGGCCACAAGCACTATGGGACATAACATCTGAGGTCATCAGCCCCTAGACTTAGAACTACTTAAACCTGACTAACGTAAGGATATCACACACATCCATGCCCGAGGCAGGATTCGGACCTGTGTCCGTAGCTGGCGCGCAGCGCCGGACTGAAACGCCTAGAACCGTTCGACCACAGTGGCCGGCTAAGCAGAAATTAAAGTTTTATTAAATAAAGTTTTAGTTACGCAGGTAAGTTTGTGAAGAAAAATGGTTCAAATGGCTCTGAGCACTATGGGACTCAACATCTTAGGTCAGAAGTCCCCTAGAACTTAGAACTACTTAAACCTAACTAACCTAAGGACATCACGCACACCCATGCCCGAGGCAGGATTCGAACCTGCGACCGTAGCAGTCCCGCAGTTCCGGACTGCAGCGCCAGAACCGCTAGACCACCGCGGCCGGCGTTTGTGAAGAGGTTGGACCGCGAAACACGAGCGAACAGACGGAGACATTGAGGCGATTCCTGCTACCAGACTAGTTCAGGTCCTTTCAGTTTGGAAATTTATGGTAAGTTCTATGGGACCAAACTGCTAAGGTCATCGGTCCCTAGGCTTACACACTAGTTAATCTAACTTAAACTAACTTACCCTAAGGACAACGCACACACCCATGACCGAGGGAGTACTCGAACCTCCGACGGGGGCAGCGGCGCGAGCTCTGGCCAGGCGCCTTAGACCGCGCGCGGCCCTTCCAGTTTATTAGGTGCTGTAAGATACAGAGAGTAATGACATTTGCAGAACAAGAACGGCATCTATAAGACACAATTCTTACCCATGTATGGTGAGTAGGTACATGAGGTATGTTGTAAGGATTATAGTTGCGGGTTTGTCTTGGATAGCTCTTGTTAAACCGACTTTCATTATTCCCTTGCTCCTTGTGAAAGTTCTTGCACTACTAAACTTAAAGTTAGTCAGATTGAGTTTATTCACATGTACAGCAGATTGTTTATAAAGGGGTAACGTTTCAGGATATAAAAACCAGGTTCATAGCGTCTTATTAACTCCGAAATTAATGTAAACATTGGCGGGAGACTTTCAACTTCTTATGCAATTTCTTTCTCTGAGAATGGAATAATTATCAATAATAGCGCTGGAGTATCAAACTGTCCGCAGCCTTTGGCACCTTCAATAAAACGTTCCCACTTGCTTCACCGTGTCATCCTGGTTTTTGTAGATCAACAAAATGGCTCTGAGCACTATGGGACTTAACATCTATGGTCATCAGTCCCCTAGAACTTAGAACTACTTAAACCTAACCAACCTAAGGACAACACACAACACACAGCCATCACGAGGCAGAGAAAATCCCTGACCCCGCCGGGAATCGAACCCGGGAACCCGGGCGCGGGAAGCGAGAACGCTACCGCACGACCACGAGATGCGGGCTGTAGATCAACATTTCGCTCTCTGGTGTAAGTGGTCTCCATCATCGTGTTATATACTAAAGACTACAGTAGGTACTATAGTAGAAATTGCGTGAAAATTCCTATGAATGCCACTTCGAATAATAGCTGAAACATGACGAAGCGGTCACGTATCTGGAAAATCTCTGCTATAGGTGGTGAATCACTTTATAGCAGAAGTGGCTGTTATTTACACGCTGTTCATTTTACCTGTTGTTTCCAATTTATTAACTACAAGTCTTTAATCAGAAAGCGAAACGAAAATTTTTCTCTTACTAAACGTTTTCAAACAGTAATTAATTTCAGTACACATGTAAACTGTTGCATACGAAACTCGAAATGTCTATAACCAATAAGAAAACCAATTTATGAGATGCATGTTTCTAGTGGATAGGAGACTAAAATAAACAAGGAAGTGTATGTACATGCTTGGAGACAATTTTTGTGCGTATCCCTGTTACCACCCAAGCTTCTCTGAACACAGAACTGCATGCTAAGAAACAACTCGCCTTGTAGCATCATGCTGTCTTCCATTCAATTAGACGAAAATAATTTCAAGATTTCTAAGAGATGTAACTAGACTGCGCAGGTCTTGGGTCTTTTGGAGACTTAACTGGATTAGATTCGTATTTGTGAATCATTTGTTATAAACTGTTTATTCAGAATCAGCTTTAGACCACTGAAATACAGTTATCTAGGGTGAAAAATGGGCAGCTAGTGACGTATTATCAAGTAGTTCGATGAGTATGACGAAAGCAGCATGATATTTACACCTACACCTTGAGGATGGAAAGTGTAATCATAAACACATGCAACATTTCAGGTGCAAATATTACCAGTGCGTGTATCTAAGATGCCAAACGTCATCAAAACAACGGAAGGTAAATTTTGCATATTCTTTGGTGATGTTAACTGCACAACGTCTACGAAAATAATGTGAGGTGAGATGACCAAGGTGCATCAGTGTGTTAAAGGTCTTCTTTATGGTTATTGCATCTCATTAGTTAATGCACAAAGATGCCACCTAGTTTGAGAAGATCGAACACAGCTCAGTGACTTTTAGTTGTTGTTATATTCAGACACGAAGAAAGGAGTAGGTGAAATACGACTCGGGTATTAAACATGAGTTTAAACGAAACTGTATTTCAATGTACTTGCCGATTCACGTATGTTAGTGTTAAATGCTGTCTTTAACGAATATCGCATTTACAGCCGATGTTATTCGCTCCACTGAAGAATCGTACCACTTCTCCTACCAGCTGCTGCAGCAGTTGAAAAAGTCTACAATGTGAAAATTCGCCTGACGTCATCAGATCTGCGACGGTGACTGGCGCCTGTTTAGCGCTGGCGTCGGGGGGCGCTAAACGTGCGGCGGTTAGCGAGGCGTAATGAGGTGTCAACACGCGACACGGGCATTTCTAGCACCACTGCAGACGTAACGTAAAGAGACAGCCCTTTTCACCCACTAAAAAAGGAGTACTTACAATTTTAGGGCGTCTCTGTGTGGTTAATGTCGCTTTAAATTTTGTCTACGGGAATCTCGGATAAGAGAAATAGACTTTGTGAAAGTTATGATCTACAAACTGATTAAATGTATTACATGTACACAACCACATTACATCACATTCGTTAGTATATGACATTCAGTTCTTCATCCTCCAGTATTTTTTGTCTTTTTTCTGTGGAACAGTAGAGCTAAATTTACACCGTCGTCAGATAAATAACTACACACACAATGCACAGTTTTCTGACAGCAAAAACTAGTAAAATAGTGAATTACTTAGATGCAAGTTCCATAGGTCACTAGAACGACTTTCTGTCGCAATGATACAGTGAAAAGCTCTAAACTACTGTAAAGGTATGCTTGTACAGAATTAGAAAAAAGAGCGAGATCGAAGGAAGCATTTCAGATTACACTAGAAAATCTAAGTTTCGTTAGTCATATTTTCAGTTCCGTTGGAAGGCTAGTGAGAAATAAACCTTCAGAATCGTAGATACAAATACATTTCTCTGTTCTATTGGAAGGCTAGTGAAAGTGAAACCTGCAGAATCATGCATACATTTTTGTACCTTGATTAAGAAAGTGTTATTCAAGTGGTAATCATTCTATGCTTACTGAACATATTATACAGATCCGTTTACATGAATTCATATTATCAGTTAAAAATTCCACGAAGCATTTAATAAAAAAATGGTTCAAATGGCTCTAAGCACTGTGGGACTTAACACCTGAGGTCATCAGTCCCCTAGACTTAGAACTACTTAAACCTAACTATCCTAAGGACATCAGACACATCCATGCCCGAGGCAGGATTCGAACCTGCGACCGTAGCGGTCGCGCGGTTCCAGACTGTATCGCCTTTAACCGCTTGGCCACCACGGCCGGCTGACCTCATTCTGCCCGGCGTAGTGCAGCTTACCTGGTAGGTCACTTGTGTGCAGCCTAAAATGAAAGACAAACATATTTGCGCTTAGTACCTCCCCTCCTTCCAAACACTAATTTTTGAGAAACTGAGGCGCAATCTACTAAAAAATTTTGGGCTCGATAATAATTGGAAGCAGAGCATTTTTCGTCAGTATGTATAGGAAACGGAAACAAATTTTTTCCTAGAAACGCGGAAAGAAACTTTTACGACTGCCGCTTATCTCTGTATAATTACAGAAAAGAACATGTCCTGACTGATTCGCTGACTAGCCAAAAAACTAAGGACAGAACTTTTAGAGCTACATCTGTAGAAATTGTTATCTGCCTTCTTGGCAAGAAATAAAAAATAATGTTTTTCACTGTTTTTGGAGATTCAACCATAAGGGTGTGAAACAGAGTATGAAAGTTTTATGGAAATATTTCATTATGCAAGTACTATAGAAGCTAAACCTGTGAAAATTTGGCCGGCCGCTGTGGCCTAGTGGTTCTAGGCGCTTGAGTCCGGAACCGCGCTGCTGCTAGGTCGCAGGTTCGAATCCTGCCTCGGGCATGGATGTGTGTGACGTCCTTAGGTTAGTCAGGTTTAAGTAGTTCTAAGTTCTAGGGGACTGATGACCCCTGATGTTAAGTCCCATAGTGCTTAGTGCCATTTGAACCCTTTGTGAAAATTTGGCCTCTCTGTCAGAAATAAAAAACAAAGTAAACGTTACACGGGAAATTAAACTCTTTAGAGGGTGAAACAGGGCCAGACTGATTCACTGATTTATAATCGCTGAGACCAAACCGCTAAGGATGGAAACATAAAATTTGGAGAGGGTGTAGACCTTTCACTGTAGGCATCCACTTGTAAAGGAGTGAAATAGGGGATGAAAGGTTTTTGGAAAATATGTCGCTATTAAGGTAATTCTGAAAGTAGAACTACGAAAATTGGTATTTGGTTTCTCGTCACAAATCAACAAATACGTGTTTCAACATCTTTGGAAATTCAACCACACAGGGGTAAAATAGAGTGAAAGCTTTTCCGAAAATAAATCGTTATTAAAGAACTACTAAAGTTTTTTTAAGCTACACCTTTGAAAGTCGCTATTTGACTTCTTGGTTAGCAATTAAAGAAACATGTGTTTCACTGTTTTTAGAAATTCAACCCCCAGGGAGTGAAACTGGGGATGAAAACTTTTATGAAACTATTTCGTTATGAAAGAATTTTCAAAGCTAAATTATGAAAATTTGTATTTGACTTCTCTGTTAGAAATAAAAAATACGTGTTCTACTGCTTTTGGAAATTCAATCCCTAAGGGAGTGAAACAGAGGATGAAAATTTTAAAGATATTATTTCGTAATGTTAATAATTTTTTAAGGCTAAGCAGTGGACGGAAGCCAGCCTCTGTATATGAAAGGAAATGTCCTGACTGATTTAATGAGTCATCATCGCCCAGCCAAAACTGCAAAGGACAGAGACTTGACATACGGAGAGGGTATTGATCTTATACTGTAGGCATCGTTTACGAAGGGATTTTATGAAATTCCACCCCCAAGGGGGTGAAACAGAGGGGAAACGTTTTTTGAAAATATGTCACTATTAAGACAATTTCGATGCTAGAGCTACAAAAACTGGTATTTGGTTTCTCGGTCAGAAACAGAACAAAAAACGTGTTTCGATATTTTTGGAAATTCGGCTCCCGAGAGGGTAAAGGAGTGCGTAAAAGGTTCTTGTGGATAAATCAATGTCAAGGAGCCACTAAAGCATTTTAAAAGCTGCATCTATGAAAATCGGTTAGAAACACAAAAACACTTGTTTGAGTGTTTCTAGAAATTCAACCCCTAAATGGTGCAATAGGGTAGTGAAAAGTTTCATGAAAATATTTCGTTATGGAAGAACCTTTAAAAGTAAATCTATCATAATTTGTATTTCGCTGCTCTGTTAGGAATAAAAAAAATACAAGTGTCAGTGCTTTTGGAAATTTAAGCCCGAATGATGTGTAATAGGGAAGGGAAAGCTTCATGGATATATTTCATTATGGAAGCATTTTTAAAGCTAAATCTATCAAAATTTGTATTGGACTTCTTAATGACAAAAAATAGGTGTATCAATGTTTTTCGAAAGTCAACCGTTAAGAAGGTGAAATGGGTAGGAAACTTTAATGGAAATACTTCATTACATAAGCATTTTTGAAGCTAAATCCTTAAAAACTGGTATCTGACTTTTCGGTTAGAAATAAAGAAATATGTGATAGGGGTGAACGTACCTACGGAAATGTCAACACAAGAACTCAACAGGCAGGATTAACAAAAATCCGCGATTTCAGCTACCATAACCGCTAATTGGTCAGGAGCACAATCGGAAAAGACAATGATTGATTCAGCAGCCTAAATTTAGCGTAAAAAGTTTGAAAGGAACTGCAGTTTGTGAACTAAATAAAAGAGCTATTTAACAGCCACCACGACAAATAGATTTTGTCAGAATTCCATAGAAAAGGAAACTGATCTCTAATACATTAATTTTTCACCAGGCTTAATACATATTTACAAAATTATTACTGATGTCAAAATAGATACAACAATTAAATGCAATTCCTTTTTTTTTTTTTTTTTTTTTTTACTCGCTGTATGAAATTCAATTAATACCGTTGGTACACTTCAGTTATGCAGACACTATCAGCCACGCAAAGGTTCACTAACTCTTTTATAGGGAGTACGTTCTTTGGTTTGCACAGATACATTGCACAGCGTGTAGATTTACACATGCAATGGGCGTGGCAACACATAAATTCGATTGAAGAAAAACAAAAAAGAAACTGTGCAGATCATAGAGTCTACGTGAGCGAAGCAGCGTACGCTAAGCTAGTATCTCATATTTCTTCATTTTTGGTTATACGCAAATGACCAACCAAACATGGTCCCAGTCGATTGAGCATGTCTGAGGCCTTCCTCTTGCTGGGTAAAATTATAACGCCGGTGATGCACATTATTCTGTGATTGCTCATCACTGAATATATAGATGCGAATTAATCAACGCAGGAATTTTTTCTGTTACCAGACATTTCCTGTGGGCTTTGTGTATTACTTCACAGAGAATTTATTGTTTTGATGGGGTCGCTGTACCTCAGCGCTTTATGTTTGATGGGTTCAAATATTTGATGGTGGTCCAAGTAACACTAAAAAACCCCTGAGATACAGAGATGAGATACCCAAACTGCATCTCTGGCCTTTCAGAAGTATTACTGGTTCGGATTTCTTGTTGGAAAATGACAATCTGAATAGGCATCAAGCTGGTTTGACATCTCTTTTAGTGTGAGTATATACTGAGGTGACGAAGGTCATGGGATAGCGATATGCACATATACAGTTGGCCGTAGTATCACATGCACACGGTATAAAAGGGTAGTACACTGGCGGATTCACGTGAAAAGGTTTCCTACGTGATTATAGTCGAAAGACGGGTATCAACGCTGAATGGTAGTTGGAGCTAAACGCAAGAGGCATTCCATTTCGGAAATCGTTAGAGAATTCAGTATTCTGAAATCCACAGTGTCAAAAGTGTGCCGAGAATATCAAATTTCAGGCATTACCTCTCACCGCCGACAACGCAGCGACCGACAGCCTTCACCAAGCGACCGAGAGCAGTGACGTTTGCGTAGAGTTTTCAGTGCTAACAGGCGAGCAACACTGCGTGAAAAAGCCACAGAAATTAACATGTTGCGTACAACTAACATACCCGTTAGGACAGAGTGGCGAGATTTGTCATTAATGGACTATGGCTGTAGACGACCAACATAAGTGCCTTTGTTATCAGCACAGCATTGTTTGCTGTGCCTCTGCCCCGCCAGGGTAACCGAGAGCGCTAACTTGCTGCTTCCTGGACTCGGGTAGGCGCGCCGGTCCCGGTTCGAATCCGCCCAGCGGATTAACGACGAGGGTCGGTGTGCCGGCCAACCTGGATGTGGTTTTTAGGCGGTTTTCCACATCCCGCTAGGTGAATACTCCGCTGGTCCCCATGTTCCGCCTCAGTTACACTGCTCGCAGACATCTGAACACATTTGCACTATTCCATGGATTACACTAGACGCAGACAGTTGAGGTACACTAATTCCTCCCTGGGGGGGGGGGGGGGGTACAGGATCGCGACAGGAAGGGCATCCGGCTACCCCTTAAAATTAACATGCTATATCCGATTAACCAGTAGACCCCACAAGTCTGGATTAATGCTTGGAAAAGAGACAGATTGCTTGCTGCGCCTCTTGTGGCCTTGTGACCTTATCGGTTGGACCCTAGACGACTAGAAAACCGTGGCCCGGTCTGATGAGTCACGATTTCAGTTGGTAAGAGATGATGGTAGGGTTCGAGTTTGGCCCAAAATCCATGAAGCCTTCAACAAAACATTGTGCAAGTTGGTGGTGGCACAATAATGGTGCAGGATTTGTTTACATGAAATGGACTGGGTTTCCTTAGGCCAACTCGACCGATCATTGCTGGAAATGGTTATGATGGGCTACATGTAGACCATTTGCAGCCGAATAACAATGAAATTTTTATGGATGACAACGTGCCATATCGCCAGGCCACCGTATTTGGTTTCAAAAACATTCTGGACAATTCGAGCGAATTATTTGGCCACCCAAATCGCCCGACGTTAATTCCATGGAACATTTACGGGAGGGGTCAGTTAATGCACAAAATCCTGCACCGACGACACTTCCGAAGTTACAGACGGCTGTGGAAGCAGAATGAGTCAATATTTCTGCAGGCGGCTTCCAATGACTTGAGTCCAGTCACCTCAGCATACGGTAATCTCTTCCGAGATGCTAATGCATTGGTCCCAGCCTTTCTTAGACCGTTACACCTGAACGCAATCGGACATAACTAGAACCCTTGCCCTACCCCAACCCCCCTCCCTCGTATTATCATCAACTTTAGTACCTAACTAAACCGTAGAATGAAAAATGAAATGGATATGGATCTTGTACGGATACCATTTGAGAATGGTTCGAAACACCTTCCGTACAGTGGACTGCAGGATGCTGAACTATCGTGACACAGTACAAGCACTACCTGGAGACCGGCAGTTACGCGCAGGGTTGTGTGCCCTAGCAACAGCGATTTCATCAACCACCGGTGGTGCAGCCAGTCGTCGGCCTCCTTCTGGAGCGACTCCAATGGAGTCGAACTTCTTCATCATGCTGCTCACAGCAGGTGGAGAAAGAGCACCCTTCCTTAATCCTTTCAACCGCCGATATTCTCAAAGTGCAGCTCCAGCGTTACTGTTGTTTTGATAATAGAGCTTCACCAATAATGCCCTGCTCCTTTTGACCAAGCTCATGTTGACATGCCAACAAGTGCACTGCGACTGGTCGGGTATCTGAGCTATGAACCATGATGACTGATCACGGCACCTGGTGGCCATAATTGGAACTGGACGGTGGCGTTGTGATTCATGGAAATTGTGGACCCCATGCTCTGGACATTAATGCTTTCAAGTTTGGTACTCATAAGGTAATCAGTTTCCGTTTTATAATGTGTTAAATAGGGAAACTTTAATAATAACCTCCCGGTATTTTTACAATTTAGTAATCATGTAGTAGTCGTGTAATTAATCTAAACCAGCCCCCTGGAGGAAGGTATGAAAGGAAAGAGGTTCCAGATGTTGCTTATGATACTGTTAATCATAAGCAATAACAAAGAACTACCGACTGACACAGTTTATTCAATGTCTGCTGCAGAACAGACGATTTTTTGTCACTGTGTCAAAATTGGTCTATGGAGAATGAAAAAATTGTCCTTCGCCAAGGAACTTACATCCTTTAGAATCTGCTTACTGTATTCATCTCTTGGTCTCCCTCTACGATTTTTACCTCCTACGCTTCCTCCAGTTCTAAGTTGGGGATCCTTTGATGTCTCGGAACATATCCTATCAACCGATCCCTTCTTTTCGTCAAGTTATGCAACAGATTTCTTGTCTCCCCAGTTCTATTCAGTTACGTTGAAACGTCGCCTTAGAAAAATTTATGAATGATTGTGCTGAGAAACCTCTACGCTATTTGATTTTCAAACAGCTGAGCAAAACTGAACGTACTCAGACATTACTCTCTTTACTTATTCTGATCTACTCTAAACTGACACACAATATTTCTAGCGCAACGCAATCTGACTTTCAAAAATCAATACAAAAGAATGGCCCTTACTAACAATAACCTATACCTTTCATGAATCACTTACCTCACAAAACTCTTTGTTACTCGAACTACTGCAATACAGCGAGCGCCAATACTGCCAGCTAAATAAAAGATTCTAACTACTGAAGGCACTAACTACTGATAGGCATAGTTAGCAAATGAAAGTTTTTGATAGAGAACAAACAATGTATTTACCTTAATAGTGTTCAAAAGTCATAATACATATATATGTTCATGACATCCAGTCTTACAAATTTACTCTCTCTGATGGACACACGTCCAGATCATCCGCTCTCAAAACTCCGCCATCTCTCTCACTACATCCACCACTGCTGGCGGCTCACCTCAGACTGCGCAACGCTACGCGCTGTTCACATCCAACTGCCCAACACAACAATAGCGAATATTCCAACAATGCCAACCAGCCACAGACTGCACACAGCACAGTCATTGATTTTCATACAGAGCGCTACGTGGCGTTACCAACATAAAAACCTGAACAGCCTACTTACATAGCCCCCATGCTCCCCACAAAAAATTTTACAAATTGTTTTGGGCAGAGGCCAATACAGATTTGAAGAAATTTTTTATGATTACAATAACAAAGAAATCAAATGCACACACTTATTGATACAATGTTGGTCAAAAGCTAAAATTTTCTCATAAAGACAGTCCTGATGATTTATCACAGTAGTACAGTAGTAATTGCAGTTTCTTTTTTCAAAGTCCGAGCAGTCTGAACACAGAAGTAGTGGATTTCCATGCAGTCTTGAAGAAGTAGTGTAGTCCTTCCAACAGAAAGACAGTGCTAACTCTTGACATGCAGACAGGTAATGGGCCACAACAGAGCAAACCCACAGCAGAGTCAGTCGAAGTTGAAGAATATTGGTAGGTAGGTCATCATAGAGCAGACCACTGTAGTCCTGTTAGAGATTACAGTATTGGTGGGTCATCAAAGGTGCAGGCCCACAGTAGTCCTTGTAGAGATGGCCAGCAGCCATCTGTTGCGACTTGTGGCAGAAGCAAAGTGAACAGTAAAATACGCAAATCAGCACATGAATCTTTTACACGAGGTCTCACATAAAGGAAAATTCCGGAGTCGGCGCCGGCCGGTGTGGTTCTAGGCGCTTCAGTCTGGAATCGCGCGACAGCTACGGTCGCAGGTTCGAATCCTGCCTCGGGCATGGATGTGTGAGATGTCCTTAGGTAAGTTAGGTTTAAGTAGTTCTAAGTTCTAGGGGACTGATGACCTCAGATGTTAAGTCCCATAGTGCTCACAGCCATTTGAACCAGTTGAAGTCCCATGTTGAGCAGTCATTCACTCAAAGCAGTTGTCCTGCGTCGCAGGGTTCGCTTAAGTTACTGCAAATCTTTAATTGTTCAGAGTCCTGCCTTTCCCACATTCGCACAGTCCGTGGTTATTGATATCCCAGTTCTTCAAATTAATTTTGCATTTATCACTATTCATCTCCATCTGTAGGGGTCTTCCAAATCCCGGTTATAACTATAATTCGATCGGGGCTTAACTTACCAAACACTACTGTGTAGAATCAAGACAGAAGTATGTACCAGGAAGCCACTAGAACGAAAAGTGACGAGTGCAACGTCTGGAGCGCAGTGCAGCGTTCTCTACAGCTACAGATGAAACTCTGCACGTGCTGATCAAGCTGACGCGGCTCTTCCTGAGACTGGCCGCACTGCCACAGGATGCCTAAGGCCAACTCCAATGAATAAGCTATTTCCACCCATGGGATTAGCACCTGCAGATGTAAGGAGACCGATGACAGCACAGACCGAAAAGAACAAGCAAGCAACGAATCCGAGGCATCCGTGCTTAGAACTTATCCATAATCACTGCTTACAGTGAATGACCGTACCATTCTGACTGCTGAACATTAATACTGCATTATAGTCTTAGAATTATATTGTGTTCTGGTGTTTTTAAGTCGAACAAATAAATAAATAAAGTACATTGTTGTATGTGAAAGCTCGCTATGTTGGCCGTGCGGTCTAACGCACGGCTTTACGGGCGGGAAGGAGCGCATGGTCCCCGGCACGAATCGCCCGGCGGATTTGTGTCGAGGTCCGGTGAGCCGGACAGTCTGTGGATGGTTTTTAGGCGGTTTTCCATCTGCCACAGTGAATGCGGGCTGGTTCCCCTTATTCCGCCTCAGCTACACTATGACGGCGATTTCTGTGCAAACAAGTTCTCCACGAACACGCGTACACCACCATTACTCTACCAAGCCAACACAGAGGTTACACTTGTCTGGTGTGAGACGTTCCCTGGGGGGGGGGGGGGGGGGGGGGGGCGGGTCCACCGGGGGCCGAACCGCACAATAACCCTGCGTTCGGTGTGGGGCGGCGGAGGGGTGAAGTGGACTGCGATAGTCGTCGTGAGGCTGCGGACCACTGCGGCTGCGGCGAAGAAGGAGCCTCTTCGTCGTTTCTAGGTCCCCAGTTCACATAACATAACATAATATTGTATGTGAAACACCGCTCTCGTATCAAACGGACCTTGCAAGAGATACACTGACGAAAAAAAAAATCACAAACGAAAAAGTAATTAATGTAGAGTGTGAATTTCAAGAATACGTTTCTCTAGGTTACATATACGGGGCTATTACAAATGATTGAAGCGATTTCATAAATTCACTGTAGCTCCATTCATTGACATATGGTCACGACACACTACAGATACGTAGAAAAACTCATAAAGTTTTGTTCGGCTGAAGCCGCACTTCAGGTTTCTGCCGACAGAGCGCTCGAGAGCGCAGTGAGACAAAACGGCGACAGGAGCCGAGAAAGCGTATGTCGTGCTTGAAATGCACTCACATCAGTCAGTCATAACAGTGCAACGGCACTTCAGGACGAAGTTCAACAAAGATCCACCAACTGCTAACTCCATTCGGCGATGGTATGCGCAGTTTAAAGCTCCTGGATGCCTCTGTAAGGGGAAATCAACGGGTCGGCCTGCAGTGAGCGAAGAAACGGTTGAACGGCCTGCGGGCAAGTTTCACGCGTAGCCCGCGGAAGTCGACGAATAAAGCAAGCAGGGAGCTAAACGTACCACAGCCGACGGTTTGGAAAATCTTACGGAAAAGGCTAAAGCAGAAGCCTTACCGTTTACAATTGTTACAAGCCCTGACACCCGATGACAAAGTCAAACACTTTGAATTTTCGGCGCGGTTGCAACAGCTCATGGAAGAGGATGTGTTCAGTGCGAAACTTGGTTTCAGTGATGAAGCAACATTTTTTCTTAATGGTGAAGTGAACAGACACAATGTGCGAATCTGGGCGGTAGAGAATCCTCACGCATTCGTGCAGCAAATTCGCAATTCACCAAAAGTTAACGTGTTTTGTGCAATCTCACGGTTTAAAGTTTGTGGCCCCTTTTTCTTCTGCGAAAAAAACGTTACAGGACACGTGCATCTGGACATGCTGGAAAATTGGCTCATGCAACAACTGGAGACCGACAGCGCCGACTTCATCTTTCAACAGGATGGTGCTCCACCGCACTTCCATCATGATGTTCGGCATTTCTTAAACAGGAGATTGGAAAACCGATGGATCGGTCGTGGTGGAGGTAATGATCAGCAATTCATGTCATGGCCTCCACGCTCTCCCGACTTATCCCCATGCGATTTCTTTCTGCGGGGTTATGTGAAAGATTCAGTGTTTAAACCTCCTCTACTAAGAAACGTGCCAGAACTGCTAGCTCGCATCAACAATGCTTTCGAACTCATTGATGGGGACATGCTGCGCCGAGTGTGGGAGGAACTTGATTATCGGCTTGATGTCTGCCGAATCACTAAAGGGGCACATACCGACCATTTGTGAATGCCTAAAAAAACTTTTTGAGTTATTGTATGTGTGTGCAAAGCATTGTGAAAATATCTCAAATAATAAAGCTATTGCAGAGCTGTGAAATCGCTTCAATCATTTGTAATAACTCTGTATAAGCAATTAACGTTGCAATGTCACAGCTTAATGTAAACGCGAGATTAGCTACTGCAAATGTGAAATGCTGGTACATTTATAACCCGTGTAACCGCCAGAATGTTGAATGCAAACGTGCATGTATTGTGTTGAACAGGTGACAGTTTATGGGACGGAGTTCCTTGCCTGTTGCACTTGGTTGGTCAATACAAGGAGGGTTAATGCTGTTTGTGAATGACGCTGGAGTTGTCTTCCGATTATGTCCCGTATGTGCTCGACTGGAGACAGATCTGGTGATCGAGCAGGCCAAGGCAACATATCGACACTCTGTAGAGCATGTTGGCTTACAAAAGTGGTATGGGGGCGAGCGTTATCCTGTTGGAAAACACCCCCTGAAATGCTATTCATGAATGGCAGCACAACAGCTCGAATCACTAGTTGACGTACAAATTAGGTTGCGTGGGATAACCACGAAAGTGCTCTTAAGGCCATAAGAAATCGCACAGCAGACCGTAACTCCAGGTGTAGGGCTAGTGTGTCTAGGACGCAGACAGGCCCTCAGCTGGCCTCCTTCTTACTAACACACAGCCATCACTGCCACTGGGGCAGAACCAGATTGCATCACAAAATAAAAAGAACCTCCACTCTGCCATCCAATGAACTCTCACTTCACACCATTGAACTTGATAATGGCGTTGGTTTGAGATCAGTCGAATACGCGCTACAAAGCGTCTGTCTCAGAGCGTCCTTGAAGTAACCGACTTGGAACATGGCTCTGAGCACTATGGGACTTAACATCTATGGTCATCAGTCCCCTAGAACTTAGAACTACTTAAACCTAACTAACCTAAGGACATCACACAACACCCAGCCATCACGAGGCAGAGAAAATCCCTGACCCCGCCGGGAATCGAACCCGGGAACCCGGGCGTAGGGAGCGAGAACGCTACCGCCCGACCACGAGATGCGGGCCGACTTGCAACAGTTCGTTGTGTCAATGTGGTGTCAACTGATATTCGAACTGCTGCTGAAGATTGTGATACGATGTGCCGGTGCCATACGCCCAACACGATGGTCTTCCGTCCCGGTTTAGCCACGTGACCGTCTGGAGGCGAGTCTTCTCGCGACCGTACATTCTCGTGATGACCACTGCCATCAGTCATGTACAGTGATTACATTCGTAGCAAGTATTCGGGAAGTATCCCAGAAGGAACATCCATCATCTCGTAGATCTATTACACGCCCTCGTTCAAACTCAGTCAAGTGTTCATAATGGCGTCTTTGTCGCCTTAAAGGCTTCTTGACTAGCCTCAACTCACCACATCCAATCGCAAAGGTAAGTAATGCTCACCACAGTTATAGTGTCTATTTCAAGAAAACGTGATTTTCATCCTCATAATCCCCAAAGAAAGCAGGTGTTGACAGATGTGAAAATTACCGAACTATCAGTTTAATAAGCCACGGCTGAAAATACTAACACGAATTCTTTACAGACGAATGGAAAAACTGGTAGAAGCCGACCTCGGGGAAGATCAGTTTGGATTCCGTAGAAATGTAGGGACACGTGAGGCAATACTGACCCTACGACATATCTTAGAAAATAGATTAAGGAAAGGCAAACCTACGTTTCTAGCATTTGTAGACTCAGAGACAGCTTTTGACAATGTTGACTGGAATACTCTCTTTCAAATTCTGAAGGTGGCAGGGGTAAAATACAGGGAGCGAAAGGCTATTTACAATTTGTACAGAAACCAGATGGCAGTTACAAGAGTCGAGGGACATGAAAAGGAAGCAGTGGTTGGGAAGGGAGTGAGACAGGGTTTTAGCCTCTCCCAGATGTTATTCAATCTGTATATTGAGCAAGCAGTAAAGGAAACAAAAGAAAAATTCGGAGTAGGTATTAAAATACATGAAGAAGAAATAAAAACTTTCAGGTTCGCCGATGACATTGTAATTCTGTCAGAGACAGCAAAGGACTTGCAAGAGCAGCTGAACGGAATGAGCAGTGTCCTGAAAGAAGGATGTAAGATGAACAACAAGAAAACCAAAACGACGATAATGGAATGTAGTCGAATTAAGTCAGGTGATGCTGCGGGAATTAGATTAGGAAATGGGACGCTTAAAGTAGTAAATGAACTTTGCTATTTGGGGAGCAAAATAACTGATGATGCTCGAAGTAGAGAGGATATAAAATGTAAACTGGCAAAGGCAAGGAAAGCCTTTCTGAAGAAGAGAGATTTGTTAACATCGAGTATAGATTTAAGTGCCAGGAAGTCTTTTCTGAAAGTATTTGTACGGAGTGTAGCCATGTATGGAAGTGAAACATGGACGATAAATAGTTTAGACAAAAAGAGAATAGAAGCTTTCGAAATGTGGTGCTACAGAAGGATGCTGAAGATTAGATGGGTCGATCACATAACTAATGAGGAGGTATTGAATAGAATTGGGAAGAAGAGAAATTTGTGGCACGACTACAACAAGGGATCGGTTGGTAGGGCATATTCTGAGGCATCAAGGGATCACCAATTTAGTATTGGAGGGCAGCACGGAAGGTAAAAATCGTAGAGGAAGACCAGGAGATGAATACACTAAACAGATTCAGAAGGCTGTAGGTTGCAGTAGGTACTGGGAAATGAAGAAGCTTGCACAGGATAGAGTAGCATGGAGAGCTGCATCAAACCAGTCTCTGGACTGAAGACCACAGCAACAACAGTGGTGCTACTAGCGCAGTTCTCATGCGACTGGCCCATAATCTGAATAAACACCATCTTTCAGATTTAGAAACACGCATACCAAATTTCGTTTATGTCGCACAACTCCTTCTTGGTGTTGCAATTTCTCTTTTTCGTCAGTATAATTTCGGTGGGCGCTGTCATAAAACAAGTGATTAGGCCGTACGTGACGTTCCCTCTGCTCCTGGGCAGAGACAGGCAGCGCGGCTGGAGAAGGTGGGGTCAGCTCGGGAACTGTGCCGAGCTGCGCTCCGCGGCGTCGCACGCCAAGGCCGCCACCTGAGCCGGCGCGTCCGCGGGCAGCTCCAGGCCCAGGTCGGGTGACCACGCGTTGCGCAAGCCGGAGAGCGGAATGGCTGCACGCACGCGTCGCCTCGCTCACGCACTGCCAACCAGGTATCTACCACGGTTCGGCAATTACTTTGCTATCCTGTTACGGCGCTCCCTGTCTACAGCTGATCAAAAAGATCCAGACACCTGTTAGTTGACATTCATACGAGATTTACCAATACGTCGCCTTTACGACGGCTTGAGCTCTGCCGAGGACACTTTCAGTGACATATCTGAATACCTCTGGCGAGACCGCAGCACATTACTCTCAAGGGAAGGTAGTGAAGTTGGACACTGTCGTCTGGAGCGAAGATGACATTCTAACTCATCCCAAAGTTCTTCCATTGTGTTCACTTCGGTACTCTGGACGGGCCACTCCATTTTAACAGTGTTACTGCCCACAATTCACTGCATCGCGGGTGTTGCTTTATGACAAGCTGCATTGTCGTACTGGTACAATTATCATCCCTGAACTCTTCCTCTACTGTACCTAGTATACAAAGCTGTAAAATGAGTTCATATCCCTCCAAGTTCAGAACTTTCTTAAGCGCAATGAGGGGACCACACCGGACCACATCCCAATAATAATCCCCACAACCAGCATTAAACCTACCTTCTCCACAATCCACTGTGGCCATTGCACATTGATGGCAGGTAATGTTCTCGAGGCATTCACCAGATCCAAATTTCTCTATCGAATTGCTACAGGGTACAGCGTGGTTCACTACTCTGAATCATTCATTTCCAGTCATCCACTGTCCAGTGGTGTCGCCGTTTACACCACCTCTAGCGTTGCTTAGCATTGATTAAAGAAACGTGTGGCTTATGAGAATCTGCCCAACAATTGTATCCCGTTCTTTAACTCCCTACGCACAGTCATTGTTCTAACTGGAATGTTGGTAGCACTTTGGAACTCACGAGTGAGTCTTGCCGCAGATTCCATGCATTTTTTTTTTTTTTCAGATCACTAGCAGTCGGTGTCAGCAGATATCGGAAATGTTATTGTCAACAAATCATTGTGTCACAGATGCTGCCTTACGAAAGAAATGCTAACATAAACACTGATCGTTTCCAAACGGTCCCTGTACTATACACTGCACAAAGTGCTGCTAATTATGTTCATATCCTTTCGTAATTAGTGTTTTCTTAATCGCAGCAATTTTACCACCCTCTGAACACGAAAAATACCCCAATACCATAAAACCACCTCCGCCGCACGTCACTGTTGGCACAAGAGATGGTGGCAGATTACGTTCTCCAGGCTCCCGGCAAACCCAAACCGTTGCATCGGACTGCCACAAGGTACAGCGTAATCCATCAATCTGACGTTTCCAGTTATCCACTGTTCAGTGCCGTCACTGTTCACACGAGCTCAAGCGTCGCTTAGCGTTGACTATAGAAATATGTGGTTTACGAGGAGGCACTCGACCATTGTACATCATTCTTTTCAAATCCTTGGTGGTAGCATTTAGGGACTCACAAGTGAATCCTTCAGCTCATTACATGCGATGTTTTATAATCTCCTTTCGCAAAGCCTGATGTTTCCTGTCCGTGACTACATGCGGTGTGCCTGTTCTTGGTCCAGCTGAGGGTATTCCATCGCGTTTGCACTTCACAGTCGCATCAACAACAGTCGACTTGGACAATTTTAGAGGACTTGAAATGTCCCTAATGGATTTTTTTACACAGGTTTCATCCAGTCACTGGCCCATATTCGGAATCACTGAGCTCTCCTTTGTGACCTACGCTGCTGTTAATGTTTCTTTACTGAAAATAAAATATTCCCCACCTCCTTTTGTTCTGGCCGTCGGTTTCACATTACGTAGGAGTGTCCAAATGCTGTTGATCAGATAATAGATACGATGCGAAGTTTTATCACCGCGTAAAAATATCAAGCGGCGACTTTCAACCTTGGTGACGGTGTTAGCCCTCTCTACATACTCAACCTTCACTGCGACAGTTATTTTTTTACTAACAGTGAATGAATCGGGATCGACTTTGGTTATAGATGTCTGCATTTCGGGTTTCCAGGAAGCGTCCCACCTGGGACATCACCTCAGCGTCACCCTGGAAGCGCCCACCACGTAATGGTTTCTTCACCGAGGAGAGTAGAAGAAGTCGTGTAGTGCCACGTTAGGAGAATACGAGCGGTTGAAAGGGGGTTGGGGGTGGGTAGGTAGCATTTCAAGGCCCAAAGGAGCAGATGTATGACAGTATCTTGTTCAGAAAGTACTATAGCAGTGTCGTGGAGCGGAAACACTCATTTCACATTGACAGCCTCTTGTAAGCTCGACAGGAGATTTCGATAGTTTGGTCCTTCAAGAATTTGGTTCTTATGAGCACAATATGTCAACAACGCACAATGACAGTCCCAATAACTTACCTCTGATGGTTACTAGGCCATCGCTTTCTTGCGCCGTAACGAAACCAAGTGTTTCTACTGCTTGATTTGCTGCTTTTTCTCGGGGTCGTACTGATACATCCAGCACTCGCCTGTGGTCACTAAATGGCTAAAGAAGTCTTGTGGATTGAAGAGATACAGCTGCAATATTCCCGCAGATGCCTCGCAGTAGCTCAGTAGCTGACTTTTTGAAATGGTGTGAGCAGTTGTGGAAACCAATGCGCGGTAGTCGCTGTCATGCACAAAATGTTGTGTAATACGTTGAAAACAGGTGGACAACTGACATGCCGCCTCGATCTTGGAGCGCTACAGTCTCCACCTGTATCGAGCGAGGTGGCGCAGTGGTTAGCACACTGAAGTCTCATTAGCGAAGACGACGGTTCAATCCCGCGTCCGGCCATCATGATTTAGGTTTTCCGTGATTTCCCTAAATCGCTATAGGCAAATGCCGGGATGGTTGCTTTGAAAGAGCACGGCCGACTTCCTTCCCCGTCCTTCCCTAATCCGATGAGACCGATGACCTCGCTGTCTGGTCTCCTTCCCCAAACAATCCTACCCAACCCTCTCCACCTGTCATAGGGTTCCGAGTTTCTCTTAAAAAAATGATCTGCCACTTCTTCCTTCTCCATTTACGCTTGTTTGGCCACACTACAACGGTCTGCGACATATAACCACAGTATCATATGGCGGTACATTGCTGCTGCACACTTGCCAGCCCAGCATGGATTACTGCGGCGTAATCCGCCTTCAAATACAGAAAATGAATTACCTCATGTCCTTTTCTTTTTTTTGGTCCAGCAGTGGCGCGATGGTACCTGGGGGTAGGCATGGGTTTCCATTCGTACTAGAACTACAGACACGCACATGCAAAAAAAACAAAAAGTTAAGTATACAACGTAATTTATGCGACGTTACAACTAAATCTTACTTCTACCAGTCATAACCGCCTCTGCATCCAAGCTCGCTAACGCATGATTTGTGGGGGCTTCCGACTAGGGGGCATGCTGGTTCGAATCCTGGTGTTGCAAAATTTTCAGTACTATTTTTGGCCGGCAAGAGAAGAAAATGCAGTGGCGTAAGAGTTACTGAACCTGAATTTCAAACCTGTCTGTAGAGTCTCATAAAGTGACGGCATGTGACAGTTGACGGTGATCCACCCGTCAGATGGATACGTTAAGCTCGGCGCCCTCTTGCCTCTTTTCGAGAGGAGTGTGTATATCCCAGGACCGGGTTTCATCTTCTCCCTTTCCTTCATCCATGACAACACAAACCCAACACTAGGTTGCTCCAGCACTCATCACAGTCATCCACAAGACAGAGATACACACTTGAGAACTCATGGCTGTTAAGAGTAAGGTGACGGCAAACCGCAACCACTGGGACCTTGCCTTGAAAGGCGATGCAGGATTCCTGCGTCTGCCGCCCCACGCTTATTCCCTCAAAATGATACTACTTTGACTTTTTATTACTTTCCAATATGGTTTACTACCAGTTCATCTAGTTCACTGTAATAGCAGAAATAATTGTAGTAGGAATTGTACTAAGTAGTAGCGGGAGGCACGCAGACAAGGCAAGTAGTGTAGAAGCCGATACAATTTTTCGAGCTTTCCTTCCCTCGTCATCCGTGGAGACGTGCTGTCGCGTGAAATCTTATGCATGGATGTTCATCGATTATAGCTTCCGTACACCTGTTTTGGAACTGACGCTCGGTGCTGCTGCAACAGCAATTGAGCAGTGACTGGATGGAACAGATACATCGGTTGTAATTACCTAACTAATATGTTTTAATACCTTTCTCCATAAACAACCACAGATGCTACAAACGTCCACTGTGTTATCGTAACCCTCGATGGCTCCACTGTTTAATCTTAGCACTTAAGGCAAGAATGTCACTAATCCATCCTCCCTTTACAACCTTTTTGCTTGGAAAGCAAGTGTTTAGAGGCATTAACTACATTCACCACTGTGATACTGGTACAGTCCTCTCTGTAACACAATGTCTTCCACATATTTTCTTTAAGGTGTCAATTAAGACTTTGCTGGTTCTCAATTCTTTGTTAGGAAGCAAAATTTTGTCGTTTCAGTTGAGTCTTAACGATGTCGGGTGCACCTGTCTCTGTGTAAATAGAAGCGGACAATGAAACTGGTTTTAGCAGATCTCAGAAACCATGAGTAATGCAGTCCTGTTTCCGAACTGCATATTCCTATTTTCTAAATCAGAGCAAAACCACGTCGAAATTTTATTACACTGTAACCATCAGGTAATATAATCAATAAAGTTTTGTGTTCAGGGTCTTCTTGATACCTAGATGAATGGAAACGGAGTACTTTCCTAGTTTGGCAAGAATGTGGCAGGAAAATGGCATACCGACAATCCTTCTTTCCACGAACAATGCGAGACTGGAATAGAAGGGAGGACCGATAGAGGTACTCAAGGTACCCTCCGCCACACACTGTCAGGTGGTTTGCGGAGTATGGATGTAGATGTAGATGTAGACTAAGAGGTTCACCCCGGAATACGCGTACCATGACGTATGATAAATCTGGAAACCCTCAATCAGGATTAAAATATCGCTTTGCTCTGGGATGTACGCTCTTATGAAACTTATGTGCAATTTTAAACTGTATGTCAAAGGAGAACTCCAACCGAAATACTTGCAGTAAGACAGGGCAGACTGTAGTTCTGACCAGGTTTGTGAATCACTCCTGGACAGTTCAGCCAGTAAGAACATTGCTCGCAAAGGCAAGGATCCGGATACCAGTTCCAGCCGGCCGGAGTGGCCGCGCGGTTCTAGGCGCTACAGTCTGGAACCGCGCGACCGCTACGGTCGCAGGTTCGAATCCTGCCTCGGGCATGGATGTTTGTGATGTCCTTAGGTTAGTTAGGTTTAAGTAGTTCTAAGTTCTAGGGGACTGATGACCTCAGAAGTTAAGTCCCATAGTGCTAAGAGCCATTTGAACCATTTGAACCAGTTCCATTCCGACCTCTCTGAAATGTTCTATCTAAATCATGAGTAGATGGGCACTGCTACTGATCACCTCTACAGTTTCTTAACCACTGCAGTTCGCAGTGTCGGTATTGCGGCAGCTGCATCATGTGCCCCCAACCTACCTCATAGGGTTAGCTACCTCGCGCTACGAGAAGCTTTCCAACGTTACCAAATTGTCAGTGACTTATGACAGGGGTCTGGCAGTTATCATACAACTTTTAGCAGTGAAAACGTACCAATTCTCTTAGTGTAACACTCGCAAGTATACATCAACGAAATCGTCGACTATGTCCTGCTTCTTGAATCGAAATGGATACATATACGTTAATTTTATGTGGTAAGGTTAAGATTTCCTGGTTTTCGGAAAATGTTCCATGTTTGTAAGACAAAGGTCAGAAATTAATATACTCCTCTTACATAGTCCAACTGAGACTCTGTATGCCTATGTTTCAGTTTGCATGGTCCAACTGTAAAGAACCGAGAGTTCACAAAAAGTCCGGTTTAATGAGAAATTTAAGATTTGGAATGGCCGATATGTAAACGAGCCGAAAGCCTGCTAATGAACGTTGCGTTAAGGTTCCTTAACACACATTATGATTACTCAGCCCTAAGACTTGACACGTAAGTTCAAACAATGACGAGACCATGGCGTGCTCCCCATGGATATTACACTCCTGGAAATTGAAATAAGAACACCGTGAATTCATTGTCCCAGGAAGGGGAAACTTTATTGACACATTCCTGGGGTCAGATACATCACATGATCACACTGACAGAACCACAGGCACATAGACACAGGCAACAGAGCATGCACAATGTCGGCACTAGTACAGTGTATATCCACCTTTCGCAGCAATGCAGGCTGCTATTCTCCCATGGAGACGATCGTAGAGATGCTGGATGTAGTCCTGTGGAACGGCTTGCCATGCCATTTCCACCTGGCGCCTCAGTTAGACCAGCGTTCGTGCTGGACGTGCAGACCGCGTGAGACGACGCTTCATCCAGTCCCAAACATGCTCAATGGGGGACAGATCCGGAGATCTTGCTGGCCAGGGTAGTTGACTTACACCTTCTAGAGCACGTTGGGTGGCACGGGATACATGCGGACGTGCATTGTCCTGTTGGAACAGCAAGTTCCCTTGCCGGTCTAGGAATGGTAGAACGATGGGCTCGATGACGGTTTGGATGTACCGTGCACTATTCAGTGTCCCCTCGACGATCACCAGTGGTGTACGGCCAGTGTAGGAGATCGCTCCCCACACCATGATGCCGGGTGTTGGCCCTGTGTGCCTCGGTCGTATGCAGTCCTGATTGTGGCGCTCACCTGCACGGCGCCAAACACGCATACGACCATCATTGGCACCAAGGCAGAAGCGACTCTCATCGCTGAAGACGACACGTCTCCATTCGTCCCTCCATTCACGCCTGTCGCGACACCACTGGAGGTGGGCTGCACGATGTTGGGGCGTGAGCGGAAGACGGCCTAACGGTGTGCGGGACCGTAGCCCAGCTTCATGGAGACGGTTGCGAATGGTCCTCGCCGATACCCCAGGAGCAACAGTGTCCCTAATTTGTTGGGAAGTGGCGGTGCGGTCCCCTACGGCACTGCGTAGGATCCTACGGTCTTGGCGTGCATCCGTGCGTCGCTGCGGTCCGGTCCCAGGTCGACGGGCACGTGCACCTTCCGCCGACCACTGGCGACAACATCGATGTACTGTGGAGACCTCACGCCCCACGTGTTGAGCAATTCGGCGGTACGTCCACCCGGCCTCCCGCATGCCCACTATACGCCCTCGCTCAAAGTCCGTCAGCTGCACATACGGTTCACGTCCACGCTGTCGCGGCATGCTACCAGTGTTAAAGACTGCGATGGAGCTCCGTATGCCACGGCAAACTGGCTGACACTGACGGCGGCGGTGCACAAATGCTGCGCAGCTAGCGCCATTCGACGGCCAACACCGCGGTTCCTGGTGTGTCCGCTGTGCCGTGCGTGTGATCATTGCTTGTACAGCCCTCTCGCAGTGTCCGGAGCAAGTATGGTGGGTCTGACACACCGGTGTCAATGTGTTCTTTTTTCCATTTCCAGGAGTGTATAAATAAAAAATGGTCGGGCCTCGTAATGTTTTAGCATGACATAGCTACTTGAGGGAATTGTCAGTGCTAAGACGCTTACGGGGATTAGTTTTAACTGAGTTCACAAAACTGGTAAATCCTATATCATGGAAGTGAGAGCACATATCTCTTTGCAAAACTGTATTTTTCTCACACTACTTGTCACTCACTGACAATGCGCTTTCCTCAAAGTGCGTGGGGAGTCAAACTGCTGCTTCCTTATTATGACCTGTGGAAAATACAGTTTAAGGAAAGTATTTTAAAAATCACTGTCCTCTACAGTATGATGTCGATGTTGCTTCCAGAAAATACGAGTCTCTGCTATGTGCGCCATGATTACCGTTTCCTGAAACAACTAGTTCATCGTGAAGCGCCTGGCAACTACGAACCAAATTTGGAGAAATTGTTTATCGACTATTTCTCAAAGTTGTGGCGTCGTCTTATTCTGAATTATCTGAGATCATGACTACCCTTGTACGTCGGTAGTCAACAAAAAGTTGGCACGTAACGACTTCATGGAATTTGGGAACTTTTCATTAAATATGACGTTTAATTTATTACATTTTGTTTTCCGTTATTTTTGGCTCTTTACGTTCTTGTAGATTTGTAGCAACAGGGTAATAATAATGCAAATAAAAGCTGAGCAAGTGTTTGTTTCTCTGGGGAAGAAGCGTAACAGCAACAACTGTACTGCTAAAAGGAAATACTCGTACACACTAACGCAGGTCAATGGCGGCCACTTCACATCTGAATCACAAGTGAACCAACAGACCGATAACAGCTACTGGAGGACAGACGGACCGCTTCCAGATGTCTAGTGATTCTGTTGAATTGGAGAAAAGAGCAGTGGAACAATAGAAACTGTCCTCTGCAGGACCTGAGTGACGGAATTTGTGGACCTCTGAAGTGCGTCACGTTGCCTCCAAGGAAGAAATTCTGGGCGTCCTACGGGCAGAGGCAGTGAGACGCAGGGGTCCTGAGCACATCAAAACTTACGGCTCCGGCCGTAAGCATTACAGCACAATTGGTATTTCAGGTTCAACTAAGGCTAACAGCTTCCAGTCTTCTACAAAACACAAGAAAATAAAATACGGCTAAATCTGTCTCGATTAATAAAGTACAAAAATGGAATCGACAGAGAAGTTACAAAGGAATGTAGCCAATATTACGACACATACAATCCATTTTCAGCACGTAGGCCGTCTCCAGACTCACAAAGTTAATAGACTCTGTCAGAAACCAGAATCTCTCTATGCATCACAAGTACTAATCTTGAACAGAATAGCACGGACCTTAAAAAAAAATCTAGACGAGGGAACAAAAAAAGTGAACTGTTAGTTCAGACTAAACACTCCCTAAAAGTTAAAACTGTATATAAACATTCACGGGGATAATAGCAAACACAAGTTCAAATATTTCGGTAAGAACAAGAGACTGAAGTCAAATACGGAGAATTTGGAGAAATTTATGAAGGAAGAGGATGGAATCAAAAAGATGTAAAACTGGAAGTGACGACACAAGGCGAAATTTCTCAATGTAAACTTTGTAAATGACAATTTAACCAGTGACATGAAATCGAAGTAATAGTAGGAGGAACTAGGAAGCTAAGTATCAGTAAAGTACGAGCCCACCGGAAGGCGAACCAATGTCTTAAGCCGTAGTCCAAAAAGGAAAAGTGTATGTGTAATAGTTTTTAGTGCTCGTCGTACAAATTCAGTCGAATTAAAAGCAGTCAATCACCCGAAGTTGATGGCTCATTCAGCAATCAGATTGTCCTAAGACTGTGAATTAGAAGTAACGCTGTCTGTTCAGTTATTTAACAAAACCAGATTAGAGATCTGGGCCTTTTCTTACATCGGATTAAGCATTTTACATTACGCAACGTATGAATACGTCTTCTGTTAAAAGCTAATGTCTGTACATCAGCGTAGTTATTGGTTCAAATGGCTCTGAGCACTATGGGACTTAACATCTGAGGTCATCAGTCGCCTAGAACTTAGAACTACTTAAACCTAACTAACCTAAGGACATCACATACATCCATGCCCGAGGCAGGATTCGAACCTGCGACCGTAGCAGCAGCGCGGTTCCGGACTGAAGCGCCTAGAACTCAGCGTAGTTATCACGTGTTAATTTGAATGCAAACAAAATTTACAATAAACGGAGGAAAAAGGATGAGAAAGAGCAGCACAAGGAGGGAAAGGATGAAAATAGTTAAAAACTACCTGAAGCTTTGGACAACAAACTGTGAGACATATAAATTTGTGGTGCACCTAAATTCAGAGAGAACTGTAGTCTTAATTGTCATTATTCCAGTGGATAAGACATTAGCTTAAATCTGAAACTGTAGAAGCAAGTGATAACACTTCATATATTACAGCACTAGTCGTTATTCTACATTCGAGTACTTGCATAAGAACGGAATGCTGGAACAGGTATGCGACTGCATCGAAAACGTGCTATCGAATGGTGTCTGGTATGACGTTCTTAATGGCTAAACATCGTCACCAGCGAAAATAACATTCAGTATACCCAAAGACGAAACGAAGGAAGACTGAGCATTGGCGTCCCTCGATGACAAAGCGATTAGAGGTGGAACACAAGCCCGAATTACAGGAAGGATGTGGAAGGATGTTGTATGTGCCTTTTCGAAAGCAACATCCCGCAACTTACTGCAACGACAGCACACACGAGGGAAGTCTGACAGTTATGTTAGTGTTTACGACATCACTCTCTCGTGTCCTGGACAACTGGTAGCTAAATCCTTGTCCGGCTGTTCAGAGTTAGGGTTTCAGAGATTTTTCTAACTATATTAAATTGAACGCCACGATGGTTCCTTCGAAAAGGACGCAGCCGATTTTTCCTCAGAGTTTGTCAAATCTGTATGTGTGCACTATCTTTAACGACATCGTAATCTATGTGCCTTTAAATCTTAAGCTTCGTTTCTTTTTCGAGACACACAGCAAAGACCTTGAAGACAATAGTTTTACCTGTTTGATGCTACGTGCATGCTACGTAGTTACTGAGATATCGTCCGAAGATCGTGGTCCTGTAAAGAAGTCGGCACCTCGTATCGATATCACAGAGGTTAACGGCGTCTCGGTGCAGTCTGCAACGACGAATGGGAGGCGCAGGCGAAGTCACGCCTTCTCTGCCAGCGCCCCAGCGCCACTGGACGGAGGACGATCCACGGACGAAGAGATGGATATTTCGAACAAGCAGACAAAATCGTCTAGTTAGGACAAAGCGATTAGAGGGAAGGCCACGACTTTCTGGTCGCGGGTTGCTTTATATAGTAACTTTACATAATCCTCAAATAGTCTTTATATAGTCTCCTAGGGTTTGCTGCCTGATCCTAAAATCAATTCGATTCGATATTTCGGCGATTCAACTGGTCACAATCTTCAGGAGAAACCTGCTTCTGCTGATGTGTCCCGCTGAGAACTGAGCTCCTGAAGATGGCGACCAGTTGGATCGCCGAAATATCGAATCGATTTTAGGATCCGGCAACCAACCCGAAGACGCCGGGAAAGCCTACGAAGTCATATCAAGACTTTATATGCTTTTAATAGCTCATTCGAATAACATAACGTGCAAGTAGCAAGGCGTACTATTTATCGAAAAAATAGAGAAAATCGCAAGAGAAGTTTTACGCATCAGTGATCTACCGATGCGTTGTGACTTTCACCATGAGCTAGCCGCGGTCATGTGGATAGCGTGCAAACTTAGTAATCGGTGGACGGCTGGATCGAAACCCACTTTATTTTTAAAAGAAATTTATATTCTTTTTCAACGCAAGTCAGTTTACTTTATACATATTACATTTGAAAGGTAATATAATGAGAAGGCACAGTTATCTTGCATGAACTTTTATTGAATTCTCACGTTATTTCGCTATGTAGTAATTTTTATTGAAACAACAAAAATTATGTGCCTTTTTATTTCTATAGCCAAATTAAAAACTTTATCGAGCATCTTCAAACTTGTTCATATTTTATTGACAAAAAACGAAATATTTCTTCTTGTGAAGATACTATTACAGTACATTCAATCGTACATCACCAACTTTCAGTACCGACATATACGAAAATTGTGCGTCATACATGGTTTGCATCCAGATTGTCGGCAGAAAGGCAAATTTTTCAAAACGTCAACGACTTTTATTTTTCCTTAGAAACTCTGGAGATTCCTTGTGCATGCGGGATGGCTGCATTCATTAGATGCAATACGTACCGTTTTAATGAGTGTTTTTCGTGCCTGTATGAAAAATATTATCCTTCAACTTGCATATATGACGGTAAATCGTACATTAGCCTCATATTCTGGCGTATTGTAACCGCCGTAAAGTTATTTATACCATGATTTATCGATGTTTGACTTGGGATTGCCAAGCCTTTCTGTCATCCTTGAAACCCGTGTCTGCAGATCGAAGCGTCCAGGTGCAAAGCAGTTGTCAGTGCCTTACCCAACTGCAGGTATAAGATATTTGGGAAATCACGCAGGCATACATTTTCAAGAAAACTTTACGCGTTTGGTCGTTTACTTGTCGATAGTTACAATATTTGTTGTGATAATAAAAATCAGTAAAAACCGAATAACACTGAAAATTCAGTAAAAGTTAAAATATACCTGTCTTTTCGTCACATTACCTTTCAAATGTAATATGTACGAAATAATATGGCTAGTGTTAAAAAAATGTAAATTAAGTAAAAGACATCCTTTATACTCGGCGACCCACCGATCACGAAGCTTGTACACTAACCACAGGACAGCCGTCATCTTGTGCTCCTGGTTGCAACTCAGCAATACATCACTTACGTCTAAAACTTGTCTTCTGATTTTCTTGAAATAACCTAACTAGTACGGCTCACTACTTGCATGTTGTCATCATGGACCACTAAAAGTGTACGAAGTTTGAAGTAAATCCGTGATCCGAACGTCATAGCCTCCCGTTGTTGGACTGAAGAGTCATTGTAAACTTCGTACTTCATGTGCATCAAATGATCTTTAATTTTCAAAGACAAATGTAAAATATTAGGAACATTCCTATGGCAACGGATTGAATAAAGTCAAGTAAATCTTCTTATCAGTCTCGTAATAAAGTGAATTAATACTTCATATGTTGTATATCCACACCACCATCTCGCAGAGCAATCAAAGAACCCACAGTTATGCCATATCATAATAGTTACATACAGGACACTCCGTTAGAAAATTGCTACGAAATTCAGCGACACTTGGACGTAATCAGAGCTTGACTCAAAGCTTTGCTGACTGTGAGCATAAACAGCCCTAATGCATTGCGGGTAAATGAATGAAAAGACCTGAAGACGTATGACTACGCAGTCTTTCATCACACATTGAAATCATTAAGGAGGAGGAGGAGATTAGTGTTTAACGTCCAGTCGACAACGAGGTCATTAGAGACGGAGCGCAAGCTCGGGTGAGGGAAGGATGGGGAAGGAAATCGGCCGTGCCCTTTCAAAGGAACCAACCCGGCATTTGCCTGAAGCGATTTAGGGAAATCACGAAAAACCTAAATCAGGATGACCGGAGACGGGATTGAACCGTCGTCCTCCCGAATGCGAGTCCAGTGTGCTAACCACTGCGGAAATCATTAAGGCTTAATGAGCACGTAGTAGAATACGTGCAGAGCAATTCAAGTTGGAAGCCCAAGTAACTATAGCTATAGAGTACCAGAGAGGAGTATATCGGAAGAATCCTAGGAAACTGTAGCTCGCACACTTGAAGGAAGTGGTTTCCAAAATCATCGATTAACCAGTTCTTGTACACTGTTTGTCAGTGTAAGAAACTGCTAAGTAGGAATGATGTGAGAGATAAAGAAGGTTAAAAAGAAGAGCTGCGTGGTTCTTCGCCCATTTGTCCGCTTAGCATACGAGTTTCGTGGGAATACCCAATTGTCTCCAAAGGGAAACTCCACAAGAGACGCTCTGTGCTTTGCAGGTGGTCATAATCTTACAATTCAGCAAGCCCACGCTTCAGCATAACTAAGCAACGTATTACGTCCTCTAGCTTTCACATCATGTAACGATCATAAGAATGACCAAGACAGATTTGAGTGTATACAAAGGGGTATCCGAAATTTTTCTACGTTTCAATCTTCCGTGAATAAAGCTTGAGAAGGGCAGGGGATTATTCTTATATACCATGTGCCTTCCCCAGATGCTAAAGCGTTATTGCAAACATTACCAAATTGTTGTCGTACTTTTTTCAAGAGCATTTCATTACGAAAGAAGTAAAACTTCCTTCAGCATATCAGTTCACAAAAAGGTTTTAGTATGAACCATATGCCGGCCGAAGTGGCCGTGCGGTTAAAGGCGCTGCAGTCTGGAACCGCAAGACCGCTACGGTCGCAGGTTCGAATCCTGCCTCGGGCATGGATGTTTGTGATGTCCTTAGGTTAGTTAGGTTTAACTAGTTCTAAGTTCTAGGGGACTAATGACCTCAGCAGTTGAGTCCCATAGTGCTCAGAGCCATTTGAACCATTTTTTATGAACCATATATATAAATACTAGCTGGCGTAGTTTCGATAACTACTATTATATGTGAAAAACTAAGTGAGCTCAGCTTACGTGAGGCACAGAAGAATACGGAAGTTGAGCTGTAATTGCGATTTGATCCTTTTATACTAACCCCATCGACGAGGGCGTGGTGAAACTATATCGAGTTTTTATGTGAGAACTCTTAAAGTTTATTAACACTGCGCATCTTTGTTCTTCATTTCTACATATTTATATCTCAACAAAGACGCCCTGGTGACGAACACGTTTCTCCGAACGGGAGACAATTTGTTCATACTGTTACTGTAGAACGTTTGACTTTACAACTACAGCACATGTGTGACTGGCCCTGCCAGCCGCTGTGGCCGAGCGCTTCTAGGCGCTTTAGTCATGAACCGCGCCGCTGCTACGGCCGCAGGTTCAAATCCTCCTCGGGCATGGATGTGTGTGATGTCCTTAGGTTAGTTAGGTTTAAGTAGTTCTAAGTTCTAGGGGGCTGATGACCTCAGATGCTAAGTCCCATAGTGCTTAGAGCCATTTGAACTGTTTGACTAACCTTTCGAATTCATGCTTTCAGTTTCCAGGGGTCTATTACGCACCGACATAGTTACGTTATACGCCACCATGTTATCCGCTATATATACCGAAGTACCAAAGAAACTGGTATAGGCACACGTATTCAAATACAGAGATATACGCCTACATAAGACACCAAGTCTCTGGCACAGTAGTTAGATCGGTTTCTGCTGAAGCAATGACAGGTTGTTAAGATTTAAGTGAGTTTGAACATGGAGTTGTAGTCAGCGCACGAGCGACGGGACACAGCATACCAGAGGTACTGATTAAGTGGGGATTTTCCCGCACGACCTTTTGACGACCATGCCGTGAATGTCAGGAATCCGGCAAAACATTAAATATCCGACATTACTGCGGCCGGTAAAAGATCCTGCAAGAACGGGACAGAAGTACAACCCTTTCGCACATTGTTGCAGATTTCAACACTGGGCCACCAACAAGTGTCAGCGTGCGAACCGTTCAAAGAAACATCATCAATATGGGGTTTCGGAGCATGACTGGATGACACAAAGCCTTAAGCCTCGCATGGACCCGCCAACATCGACATTGGACTGTTGATGACTGGAATAATATTGTTCAAATTGTATCGAGCGGATGGACGTGTAAGGGTATGGAGACAATCTCATGAATACATTGACCCTGCATATCAGCTGGAGACTGTTCAAGCTGGTACAGGCTCTATATTGGTGTGGGGCGTGTGCAGTTGGAGTGATATGGGACCACTGATACGTCTAGATACGACTCTGACGTGTGTGTCACGTACGTATCGCTCAAATGGCTCTGAGCACGATGGGACTTAACATCTGAGATCATCAGTCCCCTAGAACTTAGAACTACGTAAACATAACTAACCTAAGGACATCACACACATCCATGCCCGAGACAGGATTCGAACCTGCGACCGTAGCGATCGCGCGGTTCCAGACTGAAGCGCCTAGAACCACTCGGCCACAACGGCCGGCTAAGCATCTGTCTAATCACCTCTATCCATTCATGTCCATTGTGCATTCCAACGGATTTGGGCGAGAACCAGCTCACCCAAAACTGCTACAGAGAGGCTTCAGGAACGCTCTTCTCTGTTTAAAGACTTCCGCTGGCCACCAAGCTCCCCAGATGTAAACATTATTGAGCATGTCTGAGTTGCCTTGCAATGTGTTGTTCACAAGAGATCTCCACTCCCTGGTACTCTTACGGATTTGTGGACAGCCCTGCAGGTTTCATGGTGTCAGCTCCCTCCAGCACTACTTCAGACACTATTCGAGTTAATGCCAAGACGTGTTGCGGCACTTCTGCGTGCTCGCGGGAACCCTACACGATATTAGGCAGGTGTAGCAGTTTCTTTGGCTCTTCAGTGAAATTCAGAGGACCTCTGTGCTCTAGTAGCAGAGACTTGCAGCTTGCGTCACTTGCGTCACTTGGGAAAGCGGACCGAGTACTATGCATGGCCTACTGAGAAGTGAATAACAAATTCTGAGGCATTGGTTTTCAGCACAGCTTCATAATTTATGTATATTTCACTTCTCTTTCTTGTAATGCTAGTTTTGCACACTGCTTTATCTGGGTATGGGCCAGAAATTTGACGACGCGCGATTTAAAATAGAAATGCAGTTTTTGCATGTACATTCTGAAAGTTTATTTATATATTCATTTCTTAGCACTTTCTTTAACGAGCGTCACACGATTACACTCTTGAGTTATATAGCAGCTCCTGCTGCTAGTTTTTTTACTCTACTGGTTTTTCAGAGCGTTGCGCTCCCTCTTGTTTACATGTGCCCGAGTTAAAGAAAAGACGCCACCATGGTCTCGTTCTTGCATAGCAACTTCATTGGGATTATGCTGATACTGCAGGAATCGCCGTCAGGGCCTCATGGTTGGTCAGAGCGTCTGACTGCCATGCAGCCGGCCCAGGTTCGATTCCTGGTCAGCTCGAAGATTTTCTCCACTCGGGGACTAGGTGTTGTGCTGTCCTCATCATCACTTTATCATCATGGACACGCAAGTTGCCGAATGTGTCGTCAGCTGAAAAGACTTGCAGCTCGATGGCCGAACTTCACCAGGTGGGAATTCCTGGATGTCAGTGCCACACGGTCGTTTCAGCGGAAAGACGGATAGCACTGTGGCGATCGTGGCGTGCTTGCCGCACAACGAAGCCTCGTATTGCTGCTCTGTTGTGGCTGACGTGACGGAAAACGATACCTGTCCAAAACACTGACTGGCCAAACTCATATTAATACCGCCCATTTTAGCCAGTCAGTCACCACCCGCAGCCAGCTACCAGAAGTAGGCTACTCCACGCCGATCATCGTCCTGAAATGGTCATCTAGCTGCCGCTGTCAGACGCCGTCTGCACTAACCTGCAGGACTGCCTGCTCCTTGTAAGTCCATATGCCACTGGGAGTTAACTGGTGCTTTCCACCTGGCTGACTCTCATCGGCTCAGCAATTGCCCATTCGCCTAGTGCGGGCATAATCTACTGCTGGCAGCTGATGCCGCTGCCGAACAGCTGGGGTCCACGGTTCAGTCCCCGCACGCCTTGATGCGTCCCACAAAGAGCCATGCGGTAACGCCAGCCATCGAGGCCGCCTTTCTCCAGCTGCACGCCGCCCTGCCTTCAGCCCTTATTCAGCGTTTCCTCGACACCGTAATGCTAACGACGCACAGTGGATAATAACCTTGAAAACTTGGCCAGAAATTCAAAATCTTCTCCAATATAGCCAAAAATGGGTATAAAGGGGTGAAAGGGTACAGTACCGCCCGACATTGAAAATAGGTACAACATTCTTCGTAATTCTTGTCATAACAACATATTTTTTGCAATAATAACTCAATTTCACTTAATACACCGAAGCCGGAAACCAGTGTAGGAAAGAAGGATAATTTATTTATTTAATTGATCACATGTGCACTCCCACAAAATAAATCCCTACATCCAATTTGGTGAGATCTGTGAAATGAATGAATGTATGGTCGTCTGCTAACCGCAGATAGTGAATGTGAATATATGATCATCTTTGAGACGGTCCTTTGGTCACCTTCGGTGGAACCAAAGAGATGAAATTTACCTGAGCTTTGAGCGCCTGAAATGTGGCTGACCAATACGGTAGCATGGTGCTCCCCCACCTTGGCGGAGGTGCGAGATCGGCCATGTTTCAGCATTCTGGCGCTGGATCTTGTGTTGGTAAGACCTGTCTTAGGTGTGCTCCGTAAAGACAAAAGAGTGGATAGAATGGTATGCATGTGGAATACTTACGAGTAGTTTGGAATAATAATTTCTTTATTTCAGGAACTTTTGCGGGGAGAATTAAATTTCAGGCAGGTAATATTAAGGGAATCGTAGTAATCTTCGGAAGTGACCAAAGGTCACAATGAAACCACGTGTAGCAATAAGTTGCAATACTTCCGAGTGCTAAAGTTAAGCTGAATTACTGGTGTGTGTACTATAAGTTGAAAATATTTAAGAAATGGCGTGTGCAGGACTTGAAATTAGAGACGAGTACTTCCACGTGATGAGTACTGTGTGAATCTTAATCTGTGTGTGAGACAAAGGATAAAGAGAAGTACTCGTCCATGGTATCAGTTGAGGACTCGCGTGTGTGACGAATATGTTCTTAATATTACTTTGCATGTTATGTTTCCGTGTGACGCTTGATTCAAACTATAATACTCTGAGAGTGAAGCAAGGTGAGTCAGCAGTCTATCCAGCAACGCCACTTGGCTTGCATTGCACAGGAAGACGTGCAAATATCCTCCAGAGTTCATAGTAGGAAAGGAAAGTTACGAAGTGGGGCAGTGTTGTGTGAAACCGGGATGGATACTAATTGAAGTGGGAAAGCTGAAAGTGATGTGATTATAACGTTGTGACTATTCCTTGTGTTGTATTCCATGTTGCCAGTGTGATGTATTTCATGTAATTTACGTATGTGTCGTTTGCATGGGAGAGTAGCAAGATAGTTTCAGAGGCAGTGGGTTATGCATGTTCCTTTTTGTACCGCTCGGTCTGGAGGAAATTTTCGTGATGATGGGTGTGAGAGTCGAAGTGTGAGATATAGCAAAAGATCCACCATCCTATCCAGAAAGTGCACTGTAGTGTTAGATAATTACGAGACCATAAGATAGAGAATCACCAATGTAAAGCCATGCCAACTGGGCGGAGTTAATTGTTGTAGAAAATGTAATGGTGTGTTTAGCTAATAGATTTTATCGGAATAAAAAAGATAGTGAAAAGAAAAAGATTGGTGGCCTTGTTCTTCGAACAGTATGTAGCCATTTATGTGTTGGCAGAAGAGCCAACACCGTGTTTCTAGAGGAGGCCGAAATGCACGCGTTTAAGCTCACGCAGACTGGCGTGAGGTCTGGAACAAGGTAACGTAATTATAGTAGCCAAAAATAGTACATAGCTTCTGGAATACTTAACTTTAATCCATAATTGGAGAACATCGCTCTTGATGATACATAATTACAATCTCAATATAAACTGGTAATGGCGCCTTGCTAGGTCGTAGCAAATGTAGCTGAAGGCTATGCTAACTATCGTCTCGGCAAATGAGAGCGTATTTGTCAGTATATCATCGCTAGCAAAGTCTGCTGTACAACTGGGGAGAGTACTAGGAAGTCTCTCTAGACCTGCCGTGTGGCGGCGCTCGGTCTGCAATCACTGACAGTGGCGACACGCGGGTCCGACGCATACTAACGGACCGCGGCCGATTTAAAGGCTACCACCTAGCAAGTGTGGTGTCTGGCGGTGACACCACAGCCATGATATCCAGAATTTATAATGTGTGTGCCATTCATATTCAGTAGCCGGCCGCGGTGGTCTCGCGGTTCTAGGCGCGCAGTCCGGAACCGTGCGACTGCTACGGTCGCAGGTTCGAATCCTGCCTCGGGCATGGATGTGTGTGATGTCCTTAGGTTAGTTAGGTTTAAGTAGTTCTAAGTTCTAGGGGACTGATGACCACAGCAGTTGAGTCCCATAGTGCTCAGAACCATTCATATTCAGTGCGATGGCCACGTGTTGATTAAAGCCGTTGAATAAGAAAGAAAATGTGGCATTGCCAGTGCGTAGTGAACAATCAGAGTTATGTAAATTTTTAATAGTCAGATGTGCGTTATCCGTTTCCGTTGCGTAATATTCAAACAGGAGAATAATTTGTAACTTAATTGTGAGTACTTGAGCTCATGTTACTTGATAAATAAGAATGAATCCACTCGCTTGGCAGACCACTATCTTGCAGGCCTGACTGCTTGATGCCACAGTATGAGCAAGGCATTTGGGTGCCTCTCAGGGGTTTCTGCGCCTTCTGATAACTATTTTTAAATCAAATTTGAAAAATTCAAAATGGTGGATCTAATATGGCGAAAATAATCTGTAAAAATTAATGAACTGGACAAAAAAGTGTTTAATGGTAAAAATTATTATAAAAGTTCCTCTGTTACAGTCTTTAGTGCAGAGAAGATATACCAATAAGAATTGGAAGATACATCAGTAAGAAAAACTGAAAGTTTTATAATCCTTCTTAATGTTCTTCCTCTTGTGCTTCCTGTCCTTCATCTTCATTTCTTTCTTGACCTTCTTAATAATGACTCGATTGTTGTTAACCGAAACAGCAGCCCAACTTTAATTTTGATGTCACCTTAACGTAATACATAAGTGCTAATCGTCTTTAACTGCTTTAGGAATAGTTTGTAATCAGAGTGCGGCTGCTCAAAAATATTCACACAATGAAAAAGGATTTTACAATAGCCAATGCTAAGATGTTTTGTACTGTTTACCTTATATATTCTGTTTAGACGTAATATGAGGCAGACAATACTTCATCTCACATTTCTATTACGGTTAATCTCATCACAGATCAGAATTTTTAGTATTTGATCACACGATATAGCAATGGTCATCACACACAATCTTCAGTGCAATCCAGAATGTGGCCGGCGTGGGTGACGCGAGCGCGAATATGCAGCACACTGCAAAACCTTTGTAAAGCACTTGCCAAGAATATCTTACGTCACGAATCGGTAATGTTTTGCTGAGGGTCAGTCCACGGCGGTGAGGGCTCACTCAGCCAGCACGACACGACGCATAGTTCACAGCTTTGCCCGAACTCGAAGGACTCCAAACTCGACCGACACTTCACTCGCTTAGCGCTAGCAGCGCTTGACAATCGATTTTGCGTACCATCGACCTGTGGAAGGCTGTGTTTATCGTTGGGTAATGGATCGCACACCACTTGCATTCCTCACCGACATTTGTATCCTCTTCGTCATCCTCAACATTTGGTTCCTCGTAATCCTCTGCAGCAGATACCATGAGGGCAACAGGTCCGACGACAAAGTTTTCACTTTCCTCGGAGATGGTTTCCGCAAAGAAGAAATACAGGGATCGGTTGTTGTCAGAAGTCTCCGGAACACATGCTCCATATTTTTCCCGCGAGAAGACTTTCTGGAAAAGCTTAGGCGATACTGCCTTTTTAGACTATTTGTTGATTTCTGTGCATCTTCCGACAGCTGACCGATTGGAAAAATAAAGAAGCACTTCCGTCCGGTTCGTGGATAAACAGTCTATGGACTCCAGTTGGCATATTTTACCATCAGTAGTCTTTGATATAATGCCTGGCTGTTGCAATGACTTAAAAAATTCAGTTCTGTTTTCTCAGTGTAAATAACGGCATTTTACAACTGTCGCTGAAAGATGGCGCAAAGCAAGAGCTGCGACCGAGCCATGTGGCTCATTTGTCAGCACACTGGACTCGCATTCGGGAGGACGACGGTTGAAACCCGTGTACGGCCATCCGGATTTAGATTTTCCGTGATTTCCCTAAGTCGGTCCAGGCAAATGCCTGAATGGTTCCTTTGAAAGGGCACTGTCGATTTCCTTCCCCGTCCTTGACAATATTCGAGATTGCGCTCCGTCTCTAATGACCTCGATTAGACCGAACGTTAAACTCCACACTTCGGGAGCTGCGGGAAGTTGCTGGATTTTAAGGCTGATTCACGAAGATGATCGTTCATACTTAAAGGACAGAACTAATACGAAGGTGGAAAGTCCTGGAATCTAAGACTTATCCCTTTTTTTTCGCTCGCGTTGTACAGTTTTATTTCTTGCAGTCTGGTAAGACGTTAATTAACAAAAATAGTTATTTAATTAATGATTAAATAATGAAGTAAGTTTTGGTAATTACCTACACACTTTGTGAAAGAGCCTCCATTAAAAAAAATCTCGGTCTGATTTCGCTGAGCAAAAATATTTCATCGGAACAACGTAACGCTTTTCCATCCCCTAAGACAGGGATTCAGTAGTCCTAACTTTAGCTAACTTATTAATCGAAACTTCTGGACTCCAATCTCTTTTTTTTATTTATGTTCAACTTTTCGGGATTCTGTCCAATGCGCGTCGCGACGCTGCTCCGCTACGGCCTGCTTACAACAGCCGGCGAGGACGGCCTGTTGAGAGCCTTCTCCGCACTCGAGGACCGACTTTCGATCCCGGCCGCCGGCTGCATCAACACTTCCACCGTGTTTGAGGGAATAAATGACTGACACTTTAACTCTCTTGGTTTTCCATCGGTCCTGCATTTGCTTGCTAACCGTCGCCCCACTATAACTGGAGGAGTGGAGGAGGTTAGTGTTTATCGTCCCGTCGACAACGAGGTCATTAGAGACGGCGCACAAGCTCGGATTAGGGAAGCATGGGGATGGAAATCGACTTTTCCTTTTCAAAGGAACCATCCAGGTATTTGCCTGAAGCGATTTAGGGAAATCACGGAAAACCATATCAGTGTGGTCGGACGCGAGTTTGAGAGCCGTCGTCCTTCCGGATCCGAGTCCAGTGTGCTGCCCACTGCACCACATCGCTGTATCTGTAACTGGCGACAAGGTGGAGAACTGAACGCCATCCAGATGATTGCCATAGAGGTCAAAACACCGTAAACTTCTAAATATTGCTACGCAGAATGTTCCGACTTCTATAAAAGCTTTCAGAAGCCATATTTGATGTACTTTTGACTATGAATGCGTCATTATGAAAGACGAAGAAAAGGAAGTACGCAGGGTAGTTACACTGTGGTCATGATAACAATAAATCTGATGTAGACTTACACCATGCATACTTTCATGTTTGCTGGAATCTCACTGGATTTCGTTTCACGTCGAGCTGAAACCAAACTGTCTCGAGTACAGTCAAGTACGATAAAAAGAATATGTTTGATGATGTGTGTTACGCGCACGTCGACTGAGCGATAATACGAGGGAACGGCGTTACCGGCGCACTGAACTTGAACACCACTGGCTACCCAGCTGGTCCAAATAAACCGCGGTGATGTGAGCAGCTGCAGTTACAATGACAAAAAGAAACCAGCAGGAAACAACATAGCTTCGAATGTAATTTAATTTTTAAAGAGAGTAAAATAATATTCGGCAAAACTCCAGCAATATCGCATGCTCCTTAGGGGAACAGACGGAAAGCATACCATGCTGTATTTATTAGCTAAAATAGTATTCTAATTAAAAACAAGAGTGGTGAAAATTCCTTCCCTAAAAGCAGGTTAATTTTTCTGCGCAAAATATCTGTGGCGCAAAAGCGTTTTGCAGGGCTTGTCCCGTATAATCAAATATTGAAGCTATTGAAGGTAACACTGGAAGCCTGTCGTCTGGTAACCTTTCAGTTACTTCCACATTCGGATCCGGGAAATATATTTAAGTACTGAAATTATAATCTGCTACATTTATAACGCGTATGGTGTCCTAAATGCTGTAAAAATTATTGTTGTCCGTGTTTCCGAGACGCTTATCATTCTGGTTCGCGTGAGACAACATCTGCGGCATAAAGCAATGGACGTAGTCCGAATAAGCAATATGAGATTTTTAATTTTTCTACGAAAATTTATGTTTTTTTTTAATTTGATCTACCTTGATTAATAATTATTCACAAAATGTCGATAAATAAGAATTTATACACGCAATGAAAACTGAAATTTTGCATGCAATATGTAATTAATAACAAGAGGACGTGCATTTTTTATTAAAAATCATAATATCTGTTAATTAGCATGTATTTGATGAATTTTGCATTTAAAAGACATTTTCTCCGCTCAGGGACTGGGTGTTGTGTTGTCCTTATCAGACAAGGGCATATCCCCAACTTTCCTCCAAGTGCGGTGACAGTTGCGGAGGGGACAGGCTGTAAGGGTATTCCAAATAGAACGAAACAAGAAGAACGGCAAAAGCGCGATTTGAACCCCCCTCGTACTCAATTACTATCTATAGCGATACCTACTCAGCTATTCATTCCGTATTCAAACACGTGTTACGCGATTTACGTTTACTAAACACAGTTCCTCAGAAAAGTTCAAAGCTGTTTATTTCTGTAAACTTGTCTAAAACATTAAGAACAACCAGTTTCTCGCCACTTTTTAACAGTGTTTCACGTGCGTGTTTCACGGTGGAGTAGGACGCAGCGTCTGCCTTTTTCACGTATTAGCAGTTCGAGAATCAGAGCACAGCACAGCGACTGTGACTATACATGATTTTCGAAATGAGATCTACATAGCTAAAATGTGATTAAGAAAACTGTTTATGGCTGTTAATTCATTAGAACATCTGAAAGTTTCATTTACCGTGATAAATTAATAAGATGTCCGCCCCTGGTAGCTGAGTGGTCAGCGCGACGGAATGTCATACCTAACGGACCGGGTCCGTTCTCCTGCTGGGTCGGACATTTTCTCCGCTCAGGGACTGGGTGTTGTGTTGTCCTTATCAGACAAGGGCATATCCCCAACTTTCCTCCAAGTGCGGTGACAGTTGCGGAGGGGACAGGCTGTAAGGCATCTGTCATAATCTTAAACAAAGAAATACATCCAGTCCAAATTACAGAACTCTGTTCCGAGCACCTAATTACAGTTGTCACACACAAGGGGGACACTTGGATCATCGCGTCGCCTTACGCCCAATTCTGTCATTGCATCAAGCCATACGCAGACCTCATCAGAGATGTTGCGCAATACGCTGGCAACAAGAAACTTCTCATCTGTGCAGACATAAATGCCAGATCAACCCTGAGGCATTCAGACAGAACTGACGACAGAGCCAGAATAATAAATGACATCATCCAAGAAAACAGACTACACGTACTCAACAAGGAAGGACGTCACACGACTCACATCGGACACAACGGTCATTCATCAAACAGAGACGTCACCCTCGTTAACAATGCCGCCATCAACCACGTAGGAGACTGGACCGTACATGACCAGATCACTGCCAGCGACCACAACATCATCACAATAACCCCAAGTGGTACACCAAACGTCAACACAGAAACACAACCAAAAACACTATTATTTGGCAAAACAGACTTGGACAGGGTCAGACTAAAAATACATGAGCACGCACCGCAAGACATCACCGGCAGTGTTGATTATAGAGCACACATGCTAACAGAAATCATCACACTCACTCAGAACACCTGCATACCCATACAAAGAATGACAAAACACCAAAACATTCCCTGGACTACACAATTAACACGACTTAAACAAGACTCAAAACGTAAACGTAAGCTTTGCTTTACCAACGAGCAATTTCAGATAGAGAAAGACAATTACGACTACACGACTACCGGCTTGCCAAGGACAAATACAAACTTGAGCTGAATAAGACCAGGAAAGACCATTGGAATAGCCATGTAGCCGGCCGCGGTGGTCTCGCGGTTCTCGGCGCGCAGTCCGGAACCGTGCGACTGCTACGGTCGCAGGTTCGGGCATGGATGTGTGTGATGTCCTTAGGTTAGTTAGGTTTAAGTAGTTCTAAGTTCTAGGGGACTGATGACCACAGCAGTTAAGTCCCATAGTGCTCAGAGCCATTTGAACCATTGGACTAGCCATGTAGCAGCACAAACACAACTAAACATTTGGGGGGAACCATACAAAATCGTGACAGAGAAAAGTAAGAGCCCACTGGTTCTGGGAACGCTGCGACAGAAGGACGGTGCGATGACTAAGGGCTGGAGACGCACAGCGGAGTTCCTGCTGAGCAAACTCCTGCCTGACGACATAGAAAACACAGACACACCGCAACATGCAGCACTACACAAACTTGCTAGGCTAAATTCGGAACAATTCAGACTACCCCTGTTGGTCACACGAACATACCATTGCGCTCTCTTCGAGTCAGTAAACTATGCTTTGCTGCCAGTACGTGGGCCCACAGATTAAATCTCTCAACCAACAGAACCATTGTACGTCGAGGGCAAAGAAGTGTTCTATTTAGAAAAACAGGGGCATTCAACACGACGTCAAATGACGCACTATATGTGGTCATGGGAATCTTCCCCATAGATATCACCATCAGGTACCGCGCAGCAATGTACTGGCTTAGGATGGGGAGAATAGACCAGGTTCGGTAGATCACTGGTGTACCGGTTGAGACAACACGCCAACTCAGAGCATGGGAAGTGGGTACCTGGCAAAGCGGGTGGGCCAACAGCGATAAGGGCCGCCGTGTCTACAACTTCTTCCCTGACATCCGGGAAAGACTAAAACTAAAACATATTGATCCCAGCCGCGGTATGGTACATTTCATCACAGGACATGGCCCTTATCCCACTCACCTGTACCGCGTGAGTCTGCAGCAGACTAATAGATGCACATGCGGGGAAGAAGGTTCCCCTCAACACACTGTCTTCTGCGGACAACGCACGAACACAAGACACACACTATACATAAATCGCCTGAACACACAGAACGAACTACATGCCATAATACGCGACCCGGAAAGGTGGACTGAACTGACCCTACCGAAGGCAAGTCGGTCCAAACAGACATCATGATGCCCAGGGGGACACAGACATGATTATCATGCCATAATACGCGACCCGGAAAGGTGGACTGAACTCAACAAACTAACTGACGAAATCTCAAAGATCCAACAAATAGAATACTTGCGCAACAGACCCTACCGAAGGCAAGTCGGTCCAAACAGACATCATGATGCCCAGTGGGACACAGACATGATTAGCACCACGAGTGATGAAGAAGAAACAGATACAGACCAGGGCACCAACACAGATATTGAAGTGTCCAGCGCGGATGATCCATAGTGTCAACCAAGTCCACTTCATAGAACTGTCTGGAACAACCGACAAGAGGTGCACAAGCCACACACAATCCTAAAAATAGATTGCACATCATATGTAAATATGTAAATAGTTAACAGTACCTCCATGTGTAATAAGAGCTTAAAGCTAGGTACCTCTTCAAGGGACCTACGCCTTCCGTTAAGAGGCAGCGCACAGTCTGGATGGATGGATCTTAATTGTGGTTCCTTTCTTTTGAGCCCAACCCAACGGATACCTATATGGTAGATCAGGGAAAACCACCGTTCGGGTCACGTCGGCGGCGGGGCCGGGAGGTGCTTGCACCTGATGTACTCTACTAGGAGCCTTGTAGGCTCAACACAAATCGTTAGCATCATTACCTTTATTACTATTACCACAAGTACCCTTTCATTAGCAACTTTGAGCCAAGCACAAAATCAGTTACCTCTCTATTGTACGTCGTAAAAAGTTTGGCAGGCGGCACATGGAGGTCTTAGTCTTAGTTTCTAGCTTTAACGTACACCAATCTCTTCTAGTTAAGTTAGTTTTTAGGATGTTAGATGTTAAAGGCATGGTGAGCGATGGCTAGAGTCTTGAGGGTCATTCCAAGACCTTGGCCGCCGCCCACAACCAGGTGACGGGCAATATTATACCTATATCTTCTTTATTCAGTTCTCTTCCTTCCTTCTTTCTAAATATTTCGTTTTGTTTATTAATATCTCACTTGATTTTGTATTAGTTATAAGTTTTTCTAATGCTGCACAAAGAAGATATCAAATGGATGTAAACAAACAGAGCCCGCCTCCACGTGGCGAGACACGGGCAACGGTGTGAGTGGGGGCGGGAGCCGGGTAGGTGTTACTTACAGTCACTCCGGACCCCGGACCCAGTCACAGCGGCTAAGCGGCAACATACGACCCACCATAAGAAATTAGACGGTGGGTCATAAAAAATAAGCAGCTAGTGAAAAAAAATGTGTCCTTATCATCATCGTTTCATCCTCATCGACCGCAAGTCGCCGGCGTCAACTCGAAAGACTTGGACCAGGCGAACGTTCTACCCGAAGGAAGGCTGTAGCCACACGGCTTTTCCATTAATAAGATATGTAATACATAAGTAGGACCTACTTCCAACAGCGTAGCTCGCCGGCCGCGGTGGTCTAGCGGTTCTGGCGCTGCAGTCCGGAACCGCGGGACTGCTACGGTCGCAGGTTCGAATCCTGCCTCGGGCATGGGTGTGTGTGATGTCCTTAGGTTAGTTAGGTTTAAGTAGTTCTAAGTTCTAGGGGACTTATGACCTAATATGTTGAGTCCCATAGTGCTCAGAGCCATTTGAACCATTTGAACAGCGTAGCGCCACGAGTGTACGTGTGGTACGTGTTATGACGTCACCGCGTTTGTGTTTATTCTTACGATGAACGAAGTATAGTATAAACGTAGACATCAGAAATAAGACCCATGATATCCACAAGAGGTTAGAATAATTTAAACCAGACTCGTATTACAATATTAAATGGTGTGGAATGCGTGTATTGACCTAATAAAATACTTATAATTTAAACCAGACTCGGATTACAATATTAAATGGTGTGGAATGCGTGTATTGACATAATGAAATACTTCGTAATTTCGTGTGCTCGAATAAAAACATGTATTAAAATAATATTGGGTTACCCGGTTTCATTAGCAACGGGAAAGCCCTTTTGGCCGCGTTATTTCCGTGCTGCATAGGGACGGCGTAAGGCCGATGATGCATTTTCCACAGAGCGACTAAATATGAGCTGCATATCAAACGAGATCGGATAAACGACTCGACGTGGCAGGAAACAAAAAGCCGTGTTGTATGGCAGCCTCCCACCAGCCTCAATTGACAACGCGCATGAATTATTAATTGCGACGGAGCCGACAAATTGTTCAGGAACTAATGTGATTATAAGTGACCGCCGCCGCGCTCTCGCTCGGAGTGTGGTTTAAATGAAATGTCGCGCATCTGGGTGCGTCGCGTTTTTCTGCCGGAGAGGCGTGTTATTTAGGAGAGCACAGGTGGTTCCGGCGGCCGAGCGCACGTGTTCCGGTGCGGTGGCTACAAGCAGCCGCGCCAGTGAGTGACGTCTGAAAGACGAGCAGCCAGCGTTCTCCCTCGCTGAGTGACGTTTGGTTTATTAAGCCCGCTCGAAAGACTGTACACCGAACGTCTGCTCAGCCCGTCTCGGTCAGATCGATGCGTCCTCATCACTACACATAGATTTGCATACTACCACGTGCAGAGTACTTTTATTTTGTGTCTGTTTGGCTGACCGAGAACGTTTTCGGAGGCTCTGCGTACAGTACAACCGTTCCCAGTTCAGTGACGGAGACAGCGGAGAGGAGAAGAAGAAATGAGGGGTCATACAAGGTCGCTGTGGTCCACTCATTCCGCTACCCGGACTGAGGGACTTCCATCAGATGTAGCTCTCCCTTCACACAAGGGGTCTCACAATGGACAGTCGATGCAACTATCAGTAGAGTCGCTCCCAACAGCCTCGTTCAAAATGGTTCAAATGGCTCTGAGCACTATGGGACTCAACTGCTGAGGTCATTAGTCCCCTAGAACTTAGAACTAGTTAAACCTAACTAACCTAAGGACATCACAAACATCCATGCCCGAGGCAGGATTCGAACCTGCGACCGTAGCGGTCCTGCGGTTCCAGACTGCAGCGCCTTTAACCGCACGGCCACTTCGGCCGGCACAGCCTCGTTCGCAGACTCAGCGATGCTGGTTTCCCCGACGGACTCGTACGTCTCATACACACAAATCTCACCAACAGGAGCTTCAACACTGACGTTTAGGGCAAATAGTCAATACGGCAGAGTATACGAGTTGTAGTACACCAAGGTAGCATCCTAGGCCTCTCTTGTTTAGCCTCTACATTAACTACACCCAAAATGCACAAAATACGACGGTTGCCATCTATCGAACATCAGCTCACTACTAAAGACAGCACTCGGAACCGTCGAGCCTTGCTTGGAATAATGGCGTGTTGAGGGAAGCGTCGTGAAGTACAAAGCAGTTCTGCTCACCTGTTGAGCAAAACAACTCAACAAACACCAACACCGCAGAAAAATAACACTACACACACGCCCAATACGTTTCCGTGAGAAAGTCAGGTTCCTAGGTACCTGGCTGGACCAGAAACTAACCTGGGGACGGGGACACATACAATATGTTGCCAACCAAGCACACGCGAGGCTTAGACAACATTACGCAATGCTTAACTGGCAAAGTGCACTGAATAGGAGGGTCTCAAGGTCTAGTACATGACACTGATTAAACCTCTGATGACATACGCAGCTTCAGTCCGGGGTTACGCAGCTCCAAAACGCCTGCGCCGCCTTCAGGTCATACAGAATAAGGTGCTACATATCATAAGCAGTGCTTCACAACACACATGCACAGCGCACCTTCAAACTGAATACCACCTCGAAAGTCTTTCGGAGGTATTCAAAAAACTCGCCACACGAATGTACAACCCTTTCATCCTAAATTTGGGGAACTATGATCACAACCATAGATGGAAACATAATCGCCCAAAGACATTCTTTACTAGGGACGCTTAACCACATGTGCCAGGTCGAAGGTACAGAAACAACGCAAATATCGGTGAATCCCTGCATCTCAGCAAAGTTGGCTAGAACTACAATCTGAACGAACACACTCGCCCAACCGGCAGCAGCAAGGAAGTCACTCTGCGCACTCAACACAAACAGAGCCCAGCCTTCGTACTGTCCGATCGATTTATGACCAATCCACCACTCATATGACAACCATGGCATGTTACAGGAACGCAGACGCTGCAGTTGGCCCAAGGGACATCGTCGTTGCCCAGCCTCAACAGTATCTCTCATTGATTCGGATGATACACTTTATGACGAACTTAAGTAATGACATTGGTACAAAGCATTGCTTCATAACCTCACCCTTGCATCATCTCCCGCAACGAGCAAGCAAATCTGCTACTGCTCTCACTGCCCGGCAAGACTCCCGCAGAGCTCTTTCCCCTCTGCAACTGCTTTGCACTTTTTCCCTCCGCCCTTAAGCCCGCTGCTGTTTAATCACTTTCGTCCACTAGTATCACCTCGATGGGCCCGTGTTAGTGAGTAACCGTACCCAGACGGACTAATATTACAGACGCACATCCTGTGAACCTTTTCTAGTGAGCAATTTTCACCGTCAGTATGTTATGGGCTAGGGAAGAAGAGAGGATCGCGTCAGCGTACTGAATTAAATTGCAAACCTCTTGGCAGTGTCTCATGGAGTAAAGGATGTCCCATTGTTCATGGGATTCTGTCCACCGTATGGTACTCTTAAGCTTCCGCTGCCCCTTTGGTGGTATTCTTGAGCAATAGGTCTTCTACGAGGGCTATGTCTCACCCTCTCCTTCTCTCCCCATCAGCATACAACACAATCATGACACCACAATGCACACTCATCCATTGCAGTCAGCTGTAAGGTAACAAGATGGCAACGTTTTGCAACAATATTGCAGTCTTTGGCTCTTTTATTAAAGTACTTTATTAATTATAACTTTAAAAATTATAGTGCATACTGAATTACAAAAAAGTCAACATCAGTAATATGAAACAAAATTTCGCCTTGTAATTTACCTTGGGCTTCTTCTGGTATGTCGATGCTCGACACTTTGAAACACTTCATTGTTAGCCAGCCACTGGTGCAGCCTCCTCTTTATCATTCTTCTTCAGCCTTTCTTCCCCTTCTTCTTCTTTTCTTCTTCTTACTTATGGTGGTGAGATCATTGTTGTAACAAACTACCAAACAATTCTCCATGGCAAGAAGTAGGTGTCACTCTTGAGCCGCCCCCCCCCCCCCCTCTCATTCTCGAGAGAAACCATGAAAACTGAGAATGGTGTGAAATCGTGAATCCTAAATTGCGAATTATTAGAGCTGTGGGTGATCTGAGATAATAAGAAATGTCAAAAAGAAATTTACTCCTTTTAAGGGATATGCACACTGAAGAAAAAAAGAAACTGGTATACCTGCCTAATATCGTGTAGTGAGGCAATACAACGCTGCATGGACTCGACTAATGTCTGAAGTAGTCCTGGAGGGAACTGACGCCATGAATCCTGCACGGCTGCCCGTAAATCCGTAAGAGTACGAGGGGGTGGAGATCTCTTCAGAACAGCACGTTGCAAGGCATACCAGATATGCTCAGGAATCATCATGTCTGAGGAGTCTGGTGGCCAGCGGAAGCGTTTAAAACTCATAAGAGTGTTCCTGGAGCCACTCTGTAGCAATTCTGGACGTTTGGAGTGTCGCATTGTCCTGCTGGAATTGCTCAAGTCAGTTGGGATGCACAACGGACATGAATGGATGCAGGTGATCAGACAGGAGGCTAACGTATATGTCACCTGTCAGAGTCGTATCTAGGCGTATCAGGGGCCTCATATCGCTCCAACTGCACACGCCCCACACCATTACTGAGCCTCCACCAGCTTGAACAGTCCCCTGCTGACATTCTGGGTCCACAGATTCATGAGGTTTCTCCATACCCGTACAGGTCCGCCCCTCGATATAATTTGAAACGAGACTCGCGCCATCGGGAACCATGTTTCCAGTCATCAACAGTTCAATGTCGGTGTTGACGGCACCAGGCGAGGTGTAAAGGTTTTTATCGTGCAGTCATCAATGATACACGCATGGGCCTTCGGCTCCGAAAGCCCGTATCTATGATGTTTTGTTGAATGGCTCGCACTCCGATACCAGGTGATGGGCCAGCATTGAAATCTGCTGCAATTTGCGGAAGGGTTGCACTTTTGTCATGTTGAACGATTCTCTTCAGTTGTCGTTGATCCCGTTCTTGCAGGATCTTTTTTCCGGTCACAGCGCTGTCGGAGATTTAATGTTTAACCGGATTCCTGCTATTCACGACACACTCGAGAAATGGTCGTACGAGAAACCCCCACTTCATTGCTACCTCGGATGTGCTGTGTCGCATCGCTCGGGCGCCGACTATTCGTTCAAACTCACTTAAATCTAGATAGCCTGCCATTTTAGAGGCAGTAACCGATCTAACAACTGCGCCAGACACTTGTTGACTTATATAGATGTTGCCGACCGCAATGCCATCTTCGCCCTGTTTACATATCCTTGTATGTGAATACGCATGCCTACATCAGTTTCTTTGGTACTTCAGTATATTTGATGAATACTACATCACAACCAGGTATCTGCAATAACTGGAGGTGACCTGACTTATGGTGCGGAATTTGGCGGACCCCAATTGGTTCAATTCAAAATCGTGCGTTTTCGAGCGACCTGGGCATCAGCCCGCTAAAGTCGCTCTTGGCCACGACCTGACAGAGAAAGTATGTGCCCTAGGTGCCCCGTGGGATCGGATGTGTACAATTCAGGCTCAGTAAAAATTTCATTGAAGTGAGGTAGTGGCCGGCCGGAGTGACCGTGCGGTTCTAGGCGCTACAGTCTGGAGCCGAGCGACCGCTACGGTCGCAGGTTCGAATCCTGCCTCGGGCATGGATGTGTGTGATGTCCTTAGGTTAGTTAGGTTTAAGTAGTTCTAAGTTCTAGGCGACTGATGACCTCAGAAGTTAAGTCGCATAGTGCTCAGAACCATTTGAACCAATTTTTGAAGTGAGGTAGCACACATGGATGAATATCTAGAAGAATGTGTGTAGACAGCATTCTGCTGTTTATTTACCTTGAAAAGTATCAGGCGATTCAACATTCTTTTTTCATTTAATTTTAGGATGATTCAGGATCTAGAGGGTGATAACAGGGTGGAGCCCAAGAGCAATGTTGTTATTAACATATGTCGTATCACAGTGACTGTTCATACTGAGCTCTTTCTAGTTTCATTTCCTTTAACGTGATACTAGGCTTTCATGCTTTCTGATGATTTCTGTGTCTGTGGGAAGGCACAGCACACCGGATTTGGGATAGGCATGGCTGTGAATTTTCGAAAAGAGAGGTTTTATTTCCGTAAGCCCAGGCTGAAGACTCAAGTGTTAGTCTTGACTGAAGTCTGAATTCTGGTACCAGCTGAGGGGGATGGCTGACCACTGTGTTTTACAACCGGGCCTTGGCCATTGACTGAATTGAGGAAGGGAGGTGATTGCAGAATCCATGTTGATTAATCTATAGGAGATTTTCGTTCTCAAAATAAAAAAAAGTCACACATAAAGAGAGAGACACACGTAATACTGAGATGCATAACGGGATGCGTAAGAGTAAACGACCGGAGCGATCTAAGGTAGGATGACCGCAAAAAAAAAAAAAAAGAACCTTGTACATAAAGATGATTAAGAGCTGCAATTCATTGGAAACACCACAAGGAAATCAAATTCGTCCGAGAAGAAGTGGCGCAGAAAACAGTCGAGCGACCGTTTATCGAGTACTACTGGTTAGTTCAAATGGCTCTGAGCACTATGGGACTTAGCGTCTGAGATCATCAGTCCCCTAGAACTTAGAACTACTTAAACCTAACTAACCTAAGAGCATCACAAACACCCATGCCCGAGGCAGGATTCGAACCTGCGACCGTAGCAGCAGCACGGTTCCGGAATTGAAGCGCCTAGAACCGCTCGGTCAAAACGGCCGGCGGTCATGAATTTATCTATCAAGGATAATACAAAAGCATTTCATCTGTCCGTGGATACATTTTCTGTTACCGCTTTCTGTGTGTGTATTTCTTAATAATAACACACAGTACGTCCAACTTATAAACAGCCTAACTTCGTCAGTGCGGGGTCTGTACCATACACTCAACTCCGCTTTATGGGGTAGGAAGTCGATTCGTTGCCGAACTCTTCCGCCGGGCTTCCCTGGGCCCGCACTCTACGTGTTTGTCGGCGCCGGGAGAGCAGCGGTAAACAAGCAGTGCAGGCGCAGCGCCGCGGCGGCGGCAGTGTCGGGTCTCACAGCGGGGTGTCCTCCGTCGCGGACGACGCTCGTGTGTCGTGACTGACGTAAGGCCGGCCGCTCGCATTCCTCGCCCTGATACTCGCCGCCGCTGATAAGATAGCGGCCTCGCCACTGCGAGCGCGCCAGGCCCTAACTGCGCCATCGCTGCTACACAACTGCTGTCATCTGCTAGATTTTAGGACTGCTGCGGGTGTTTTTTCTTCTCATAAAGGGTGTTATACTAAAGCAGTTCCGTATTTTGAGAGGCGTTATTTGGGGCAAAACATGACAAAAATGCCTAGCAACTATGGGCTTTAAAAGGCATATCTCAAGAACTATGAGCACTCGTTCATCTTCGCTAGCGTCAAACACATTTCTACTGCGAGCTCTTTGCTATTATGAACGACCTACGTAATGCAATAAACAAATGAGAAAATATCAATCTTGCACTGTAGAACACAGGAGCTTCTAACGCAATCTGCTTGCTGCTACATGCGCCTCTCGGAGTGGCCGCGCGGTTTGAGGCGCCAGGTCACGGATTGCACGGCCCCTCCCGCCAGAGTTTCGAGCCCTCCCTCGGGCATGGGTGTGTTTTTTGTTCTTAGCATAAGTTAGTTTAAGTAGAATGTAAGTCTAGGGACCGATGACCTCATCAGTTTGATCCTTGGAATAACACTACTACATATGACCTCCACATGATGGCCATTGGTAAAGGAGGTGCTCAATATTGTCCTGTCCATTCATAGCAAGGCATACTTCTGTCCGACGTCTTAGGCAATCTGAAAAACCCCAGGTCATGGATTAGCTGGCAGCCATTGATGACACGTTCCTGTAGTGTTTCTACACTACCGTGTACCACTTAAGGATGAAAGTAACTGTCGCATGATGTGTCACTGCCAAGTTACATAGCTCAATGAAACTTGGAACATACATAGAAGGAACTACTACAGTATAATACTGAAAGATATAAGGAACGATACCAACAGAAATGGGTCGGCCGCTGTCGCCGAGCGGTTCTACGCGCTTCAGTCATGAACCGCGCTGCTGCTACGGTCGCAGGTTCGAATCCTGCCTCGGGCAGGGATGTGTGTGATGTCCTTAGGTTAGTTGCGTTTAAGTAGTTCTAGGTCAAGGGGAATGATGACCTCAGATGTTAAGTCCCATATTGCTTAGAGCCATTTCAACCATTTGAACAGAAATGACATTTTTATTCAAATATTCATAATTACACTGAAGTCACCGAGACTACCCATGGTCTCCTGGACACTACAGATGGCGGAGCATGGTTCTTAACACAACAAGGGATGCTCTGCAGTGTGCTGACAAGCTGGGCACAAGGTAGGTAAGCAGTCATTGTGGTAAGGCTTCCCATTCCTCCACCAGCACGGTTGGGAGGTGGTTTTTAGAGCATGTCAACATGCTGAAATACGTCTCGCCAAAGCATCCCACACATGCTCGGTGGTATAAGTCGGGGGGAGAGGCAGGGTAGTCCTTTCGCCGAATATCCTCGCATTACACGAGTTCTTCCACCTCCACACATTGATCCAGTCGTCCAAAAAAATGAAGTTAAGCTCGAATGCGCCCCTGAAAAGAGCGCGTGGGGAAGGAGTACAGTGTTACAAATATCTTAAACGATGAGTGCGCCGCGGTCAAAGATTTGAAGGTCAGTACGCCCATGCAACATAATTCCTCCCACCATAAGCCCTGGACCACCAACACGATCATGATCGACAATGCTCGGCGCACTCTCATATGACGAAAGATGAGAACACTTAATTCACCCAGGATCGCGTGGCACACGTTAGAGAAACGTACTGCAGCATGTCCACATGCATCAGTCACCATGCAGCAGTTCTCGGTTGCGCTGGTGAACAAATGGAGCGCTCTGCCACAAGGACTACTTACCAGGCTTGTGGCCAGCATGTGAGCACGCTTCAGAGATGCCTTGTTACCATACATCATCATACAACCTATTAAGAACCATGTCCAGCATTTTGTAATATCCAGGGGACCGTTGTAAATCGCAGTGACTTCGGTGCAACTACACTACTGGCCATTAAAATTACTACACCAAGAAGAAATGCAGATGATAAACGGATATTCATTGGACAAATATACTAGAACTGACATGTGATTACATTTTCACGCAATTTGGGTGCATAGATCCTGAGAAATCAGTACCCAGAACAACCACCTCTGGCCGTAATAACGGCCTTGATACGCCTGGGCATTGAGCCAAACAGAGCTTGGATGGCGTGTACAGGTACAGCTGCTCATGCAGCTTCAACACGATACCACAGTTCATCAAGAGTATTGGCTGGCGTATTGTGCCGAGCCAGCTGCTCGGCCACCGTTGACCAGACGTTTTCAGGGTAGCAGTCGAACGTTTCCTGTATCCAGAAAGGCCCGTACAGGACCTGCAACATGCGGTCGTGCATTATCCTGCTGAAATATAGGGTTTCGCAGGGATCAAATGAAGGGAAGAGCCACGGGTCGTAACACATCTGAAATGTAACGTCCACTGTTCAAAGTGCCGTCAATGCGAACAAGAGGTGACCGAGACGTGTAACCAATGGCACCCCATACCATCACGCTGGGTGATACGCCAGTATGGCGATGACGAATACACGCTTCCAATGTGCGTTCACCGCGATGTCGCCAAATACGGATGCGACCATCATGATGCTGTAAACAGAACCTGGATTCATCCGAAAAAATGACGTTTTGCCATTCGTGCACCCAGGTTCGTCGTTGAGTACACTATCGCAGGCGCTCCTGTCTGTGATGCAGCGTCAAGAGTAACCGCAGCCGTGGTCTCTGAGCTGATAGTCCATGCTGCTGCAAACGTCGTCGAACTGTTCATGCTGGTGGTTGTTGTCTTGCAAACGTCCCCATCTGTTGACTCGGGGATCGAGACGTGGCTGCACGATCCGTTACAGCCATGCGGATAAGATGCCTGTCATCTCGACTGCTAGTGATACGGGGCTGTTGGGATCCAGCACGGCATTCCGTATTACCCTCCTGAATCCACCGATTCCATATCCTGCTAACAGTCATTGGATCTCGACCAACGCGAGCAGCAATGTCGCGATACGATAAACCGCAATCGCGATAGGCTACAATCCGACCTTAATCAAAGTCGGAAACGTGATGGTACGCATTTCTCCTCCTTACACGAGGCATCACAACAACGTTTCACGGGGCAACGCCGGTCAACTGCTCATTGTGTATGAGAAATCGGTTGGAAACTTTCCTGATGTCATCACGTATTAGCTGTCGCCACCGGTGCCAACCTTGTGTGAATGCTCTGAAAAGCTGATCATTTGCATATCGCAGCATCTTCTTCCTGTTGGTTAAATTGCGCCTCTGTAGCACGTCATCTTCGTGATGTAGCAATTTTAATGGCCAGTAGTGTATTATCTTTGAATGAACGTGTCCTTTCTCTTCGTCTCATAACGAATATAGTTCAGTTACTAGAAAAATTTGGAGTAGGAATTAAAGTTTACGCAACAGAAATAAAAACTTTGAGGTTTGCTGATGACATTGTAATTTCATGAGAGACGGCCAAGGACTGGGAAGAGCAGTTGAACGGGATGGACATTGTCTTGAAAGGAGGATATGAGATGAACAACAACAAAAGCAAAACAACGGTAACGGAATGTAGTCGAATTAACTCAAGTGATGCCGAGGGAATTAGATTAGAAAATGCGACAAAGTAGTAGATGAGTTTTGCTACTAGGACACCAGAATGACTAATGATGGCGAAAGTAGAGAGGATACAAAATGCAGACTGGCAATGGCAAGAAAAGCATTTCTGAAGAAGAAAAAATTACTAACATCGAATATAGATCCAAGTGTTATGAAGTTTTTTCTGAAAGAATTTGTACGCTGTAGCCATGTATGGACGTGAAAACAGTTTAGACAAAAAGAGAACAGGAGCTTTTGAAATGTGGTGTTGCAGAAGAATGTTGAAGGTTAGATGTGTAGATCACGAAACTAATGATGATGGGTTTGGTTTGTTGGGCGCTCAACTGCGCGTTTACCAACGCCCGTACAAATTCCCAACCTTTCCTCAGTCCAACCTCGCCACTTTCGTGAATGATGAGGACAACACAAACACACAGTCATCTCGAGACAGGTGAAAAATCCCTGACCTCGCCGGGAATCGAACCCAGGACCCCATGCTCGGGAAGCGAGAACACGACCGCGAGACCATGAGGAATCTAACGAAGATGTACTGAATAGAAGTCGGGAGACAAGAAATTTGTGGTACAACTTGGCCAGAAGAAGCGATCATTTGACACAACACATTCTGAAACATCCATGGATCACCAGTTCAGTACTGGAAGGACGTTTCGGGGGATTAAAAACTGCAGAGGCAGGGCAAGGAATGAATACAGTAAAGCAGATTCAGAAGGACGTAAGTTGCAGTAGCTATTCAGAGTAGATGAGCCTTGCACAGGATAGAGTAGCGTGGAGACTTGTACCAAATCAGTCTTTAAAGACAGTGAAGATCACAACAATAACAACCTACTGTACTAGTCTAAAAAGTTTCGTTCAATGTCTGTTCCAAGTTACATCGAGCCATGTTACTTGGCAGTGACACATCATCCGAAAGTAGTTTCGTCATTAGGTTTTGCACTCTAGTGTTCATCGTTAGTGGGGCTTGCACATACCGAAGTTTTCTGATGCCCCCATAATCAAAAATCGAAAGGATTAAGATCGGGAGAACGATCTGGTCAAAGTACTGAACACTGTTAGCTGCAACAAGAAGAAGATGTGTTTTGTTGATGTTGCACATTTTAGCGATTTTGAGCGAGGCAAACTCACACTGCAGTGTTCTTCATCGGCACGCCGATGTAGAAGAGTGCACAGAATCAGATAAGGGAAAAATTCATGCAATACGAACGTTTGTTTATGTATAAAAGCCGACTCCGGTATTTTCGTTTGTGTGAGAACTCGTGTAGAAGATACATGTGCTGATTTGAAGTTCTAGATTTGCATATTTTACTGTTCACTTTGCTTCTGCATAATCTTTCATTGACTGGATACCCATCTGTGATGGGATATATTGTGAAATTTAGAACTTTCACGAGTGTTGGGATAAACTATTACTGTTATTGTCAATTGTAGACTTAAACTCTTATAAAATTTTTAAGAACAGTAGGCCTATATCTACGTCCAAAAGAATCGTTCTCTAACTTGACTGTACAATTACGTGAAAAGCAAATTATTTTGAGAATTTGTAGACGCCTAAAAACTATATTTTCGTAAGTTATTAGTACGAGTGTTTTGGATACGTAACTTACTTCGTAGCAAATCTGCGTTTGTGGTTCCCAGTTATGCCAAATAACACATCACCCCGGAATTTCTTTGTATATCAACGCAAATAAACGTGTATTTTTGAGAATTTTCGCAAGCTATCACTGTCCTCTGACTAATCTATGTGCAGTTTGTAAGAGACTGGCATCTATAATTTAGTTACTAACGTATTGTGTTACATCCAGTTTTCCCTTAAAGAGGGGTAGTCCTATTTATTGCCTGCATTCATCGTAAATCAACTCTGTTTCCGAGACTGCTAACAACAACAATTAACTTCAATACGTTTTAGGTTCAAATGGCTCTGAGCACTATGGGACTCAACTGCTGAGGTCATTAGTCCCCTAGAACTTAGAACTAGTTAAACCTAACTAACCTAAGGACATCACAAACATCCATGCCCGAGGCAGGAATCGAACCTGCGACCGTAGCGGTCTTGCGGTTCCAGACTGCAGCGCCTTTAACCGCACGGCCACTTCGGCCGGCGTTTTAGGAAGATAGTAATTTTTACCATCGGTTTTTGTGTTGTCTTAATAGAAATCTCATTTTGGGTATTTGCTTCAATTCTTATAATGAATTAGCATCTTTTTCGATCAACAGATCAAAAGACAATCAGCGGTTTTAATTTAAAGTTGTTTGTTCACTACCTCGTAATAAAAACATTGCTCCAGCCAAAACGCAGCCCAAATATGAATGCTGTTCTCGTACACGGGATGAGTTGGTTGACATTCGTAAGCAGTTGGAACTTCCCCTGACTACTGTCAAACGACTGGCAACTGCTGCAAATCCGTGTGTTGGAAGAGCTCCCGACAGTTGTATACCTGTGGTACCATACTAGAGGTACCTCAGGTACAGTATTCACCCGTGAATCCTGTCTCCTCTGCACAAAGTGCAGGATCTGTCATTATTCGTCCACTTGACCGAAAGTGGCGTGTCAGTGGAAGATCTAGACGTCCTGTACACTGTGGTCAGGGACCATGGAGGTCTCAGGGTGTTGTACCGATCCCCCTAACCAACAAGTATGAAGTGCTGTCTTTCACTAAAACTGAAACTCTGCTAGTGGGTCGCACTTCGTCCGCTTTTTGGGATACCTGTTTTGCCTTATGTCAGGAAGGGGCAAGAGAGTAGGAGTCTGTTAATCGTCAGCAGTTCAAACGTATAGTGAGTGATGGAAGCACTTAGGGAAATGGCAGCAAGGGACAGGAAAGGGTGAAAGGTCTCTGTTGGATTCCTTTCATGTTAATTTCTTAAATCTGTTGTCATTTACGGCATAAATTCCTCTTCTACATTTACTGTGGTGTTTCTGACTATCTTGGAGGAGACTGAGCAGTGAAACGTGTTACTTTTACACATAATCAAGAACGATTTGTCACACTACTACACTTTAAAACACAGTTTATATGTAATTCATGTCACACAGTCTCATACGGAACCTACATCCGCTTTCTTTTATATACTGCATATGATAAGATACTGTCATCCCCCTTCCCTTCTGGGTGAAAGGATGAATGAGCAAATGTATTTTTAGTTGGATGCTTGATGGTAGCAGACAAGCCTGTCTGCTAGAGAACAGTAGGACCAACATCGGAACAGGTAGCTACGCTTTCTAAAAGCAGAGAGGTTTCTATTCTTAGTATGGTCTTGTCCGTCCCTTGTCATGTTCGTATAGGAAGCTGCCTCTCTGGTCACTTCCGTTGGTATCTGTTAAGCACCCTTGGTAGGGGCCCAGGCAGTCGGTCCGCGGCGAGCGTCTGAAGTGGTAAGATCTCCGGCTAAGCGCGTCTCTGCTAAGTCCGTAGGACAATGGTTAAATTGCAACGCAGTGTAATTCGAGTGTGAAGTTCAGAATATCTTCCATTAGTTGCTTTGTCACTACTTTGTGAGTAAAGTGGAACCACGTGTGGATGATCCGTAACTCTAAGATCATCAACTGGCAGAGAAGGTTGAGAAGTGCACCCTTGTGCAAGAAGTTTCAAGGAAGCTCACAATTTGCAGCATTGCCCCCAGAACTGATCGTGGCCATTTGGTTCTTAGTCGAGTGGAAAGACTGAACCAGAGACTTCGAAAGTTCTGAGACAAGCTAGGCTGCGACTTCCTGCCCTTAGGGCTGAGAACTGCAGGGTCTCTCTAAGTGGGTCAGGTGTCCATTACACATCGGAGGCTGCTACTTAGGTAGCTGAATTTGTGTTTTTTAGATTAGGCGACTCTCCATCCAATCCAGATAAAGACAGCTATAGGAAACACGTAAGTATCAGTGTAAGATCGAGAGAAATGCCTGCCATTGATGACGATATTAAAATTCTAATGCTAAACTGTCGAAACATTCGCAACAATGTGCCAGAGTTTGAAGCGCTTATAAAAAAACATTGAAGTTAACATAATACTTGGCACAGAAGGCTGGTTGAAACCTGAAATTGATAGAGGTAAGATTTTTGGACAAATCCAAATCCTCCGTTTGCCCTTCCTAAACCGATTCCACGTGGTCGTCCCATTCCATACCGCTTATTCATAATGTAAAATACTTGTAAGATGTAACCTGCTCAGTTGTTCACACTAATCTCGTAATCGGAGGCTCTCTGTGTTATAGGGATTTTCTTGCATTCATCTCCATTTATAGAGAGCTGTCACTCATGACACCTGACTCATGACTCATGACACGTGGAATGATCATATAAAATTAGTTGTTGGTAAGGCGGGTGCCAGGTTGAGATTCCTTGGAAGAGTCCTTAGAAAATGCAGTCCATCAACAAAGGAGGTGGCTTACAAAACACTCGTTCAACATGTACTTGAGTATTTCCCATCAGTGTGGGATCCGTACCAGGTCTTGTTGACAGAGGAAATAGAGAAGATCCGAAAAAGAGCGGCGCGTTTCGTCACAGGGTTATTTGGTAAGCGTGATAGCGTTGCGGAGATGTTGAGCAAACTCAAGTGGCAGACTCTGCAAGAGAGGCGCTCTGCAGCGCGGTGTAGCTTGCTCGCCAGGTTTCGAGAGGGTGCGTTTCTGGATGAGGTATCGAATATATTGCTTCCCCCTACTTATACCTGCAGAGGAAATCACGAATGTAAAATTAGAGAGGTTCGAGCGTGCACGGAAGCTTTCCGGCAGTCGTTCTTCCCGCGAACCATACGCGACTGGAACAGAAAAGGGAGTAATGACAGTGGCACGTAAAGTGCCCTCCGCCACACACCGTTGCGTGGCTTGCGGAGTATAAATGTAGATTTAGATGTCATTGCACTCGCCGTATGTACTATGTGGTGTGGAGTCACAAGCACCTTTATTTTCGGTCCTTTGTTCTTTGAAGAGAATACAGGCAGAGGGCCTGTAAGGTGTACCGCGACGTCTGCACATTGTCGAGACCTGCTTGTGCAGGACGTGATTCCTGTTCTGGAAGAGCGCAGCTGTGTGGAAACCTGTATTTTCATGCACGATGGGACAACATCTCATGTCGCTCGCGTAGTGAAAGATCTGCTTATGTAACCCTCCGCGAACATCCCCAGAGGTTTTCCAGATTCATGGTCTAAAAGATCACCTGGTTTGAATCCCTGTGACGTTTGGGGCTGAGTATATCTAAAAGGATGGTCTAACTAGGGACACGTTCTGTCTTTAGCTGACCTGAAAACCAGTATACAGAAATACATTGACCACAAGAGAAACGCACCATCACACTCCCCTCAGATTTAGTAGTAGAATGGCCCCGTGGATAGGTTCTCAAAAACTGAACACAGATCAAGCACGAAAACAAGAAGGTGTGCTGAACTGTGAAAAAAGCAAAATAGAAAAAAGGAACGACCCAAGCTTAAGATGTGCGGCACCGAGCGAATTGCAACACAAGCGGGGTAGTGGTTGTTAGGCTGCCAAGCGTGAGATCTGTGTTCAAACTTTCCTCGTGCCGCATTTTTTTTTCTCCACAAATGTTTGTACTGTCCATCCACTCATTGAAGTGTCTGCTCTCGTTCTGTAGTGTTGGCAACTGTCATACTATACATTAGTTACAGAACAGGAATCACATGATAAGAATACATTACCGTCGCAACTAAATTGGATGAATACTGAGAGAAGGCAAGATGCCGCATAGACCTGTCACAAAAATGAAAACAACAAATAAACATGTGTGAACTGTGTTACAACAAAGGAATTCGAGAGTCAAAACTTCCAAAACGGAAGGCAAAAGTCTTAACGTGTGGTACAGGTGTTGAACAAATAGGAGGTACGTACGTCTGGAGGTCACTTCGTTACACCTCGCTGTTGCAGACGGACGTTACACCAGTCCACAGACACAAATCTGAATACAACGAACAGACACTTCAATGACCGGACGAAAAGTTCATAATTTTGTTAAAAAAATATGGGGCAAGAGCGAGATTTGAACGCGAATGTTTCCCTTTGCAGTTCAATATCGGAACCACTTAACCAAGACGCCGGAGATACTCAATTTCGGTCGATGTTGTACATCTTGAACTTAGACCGATCTCTGTTTCTATTTTGCTTCTTTTTTCGTGGTTCCATACACCTTCTTCCGTTTTTCATGCTTGACTTATGTTCAGTTTTTGACGGACTGTCACTGGGCCATCTTACCACTAAGTTTGGGGGGGGGGGGGTATGCTAAGGTGAGTTTCCCTTGTCAGATCCCACAGGAACTGCTGCGAGCAACTTTTGATCACATCGTTTAACGGATACAGCATCTCGTCGACGTCTCCAGTACTCGTACTGAACAAATTGCGTAAGCGGCAGTAAATAACAAAATCAACATTATTCTTTACTCACTTGTTTGACCTTTTCTGCCTACTGCTCATTTATAATCCATTACATATGGAAACAGTACTACACGCCTTTCTTCCATTCACAGCGCTAGATTTGCACCTGGCAGACAAAATTGGAACTAATTTTTTTCCAGTGTAAATAGGTTTTTCATTAACCCACTAGAATATCTACTAATTTTCGCTGCCATATGTTAGTTACAGCTCACACAGGACCTCTGTGAGTGGATTCACTTTACATGTAGCCAGCCAGTGCAATAGACAAGGAAAATCAACAAGTATTAACATTAATACCCGAAATATTATTCTATGAGGGGAGAAGTTTCAGCTAAGCTGCTTGAAAACTTGGATGACTAAATAAAGGATGGGTGTTGATTCCCATGCGTTTTAGAGAAACTGTGGACACAGGAAAGGACTTAACGGTTCCCAAGTTAAACACGACTGTGCTGTACCTTCCGGAAATAAATGTAATGTCCTGTGAAGTGGAAAATCCCGTAACATACAATGACGCATCACAAGCATGCTAGTCAGTCACCATCTCATCTTATCATTGAACGAAGTCGCTTCAGTATGCTGATTTCATTATCACAAGACCAAGCTCCTATACGAAGCATATCGGCTCATCCTGATGATAGCAAGCCAAAGAAGAGAATCCAGTCAAGAGCGCCTCTTTGCGGACACTGAGCCTTGCGAATCGATTCTGTTGCTAAGCTATTCTATTGTCCGACTCACGTCAGAGTTTAAGACGACATTCTAATGCCCCAGGAGACAGATAAATGACAACAGGATTTTTGAGACATGTACCTGTTGACGCATTCGTGAATATCCGACGTGAAGGACGCCTAGCAACACACGCCTTTCACTCTTAAAAGTCATTCGCGCTCTAGAGCTACGGAGCCATGCGCATTAATCAGTGTTGTTATCAGCCACTTGACATTCGCTGCTGGATACACCTTTCCGTGTACTTACGTCTTCTCGTAAACGCACGCATGATCACCTTTACGTTTTCTAAAGTGACCTGCCGTTATATCGCCATTGTCGGTCGTATTTCTTGCAATCCACTGAACAACTTCCCTTCTCCAAGCGCCATCCGTTCGCTTGGCTACACTTCTATTTCAGCTTCATTACAGACATAATAATCTTCCACTCTGCTTCGTTTCCTGATATGTTTGTTTTCATATTTCTCGTAGTCGACGTCTACCTGTCGAATGTCATCGTCATCTTGAACAGTTTCCAGCCCCAGGCAGAGTCTAATTGGAATGTTACTTCATCATCTAGTCATGTTTTCCCACTGCTTTTCTGTGTCTACTCTGCTCCTGTCCTCGGTCCTTTTTTCAACTCACTCCTCCACATCTTTCAGCCATCTACCCATTAGTCTTCTCTTGCTCGTTTCCTTCGCATCTCCATTTCATGTATCTTCTTCGGAATCCTCTTGTTTTGCATGTATTTTAACTGCCCATACCACCTTAGCCTTCATGTTTCTATCCTATGAAAGATTCTCTTTCATCATTTCTCTTACCCTTTAATTCCTCATCCTATCTCGCCTTTTACTCCTATCCTACTTCTGAGGAACTTCATTTCATATACCTGTAATCTACTTACATCTCTTTTCTTCATTACCCAGGATTCAGATGGATAAGTCTGTATTGGGATGTTTTGGCTTCTATATTTTACTTCTTTGCTTTTTTGTTGGACATCTATGTTACTAACCAGGCTCCTAACACTTCGCAGGAATGCATGTGTCTCTCTGCCAAGTTCACTGATCTTCTCATTTCTTCCTATTACCTCCACTTCTCAAGTACTTTACATTTCGCACCTTCTACAATTGATCACCACCGATTCACATTCCGCTCGGGGTTCTATCTTTCTTTCTAGTTGTAACCAGGATCTCACATTTATTTACATTAAATTTCATTCCATACTGTCTCACAGTTTCTTCCCAAGCACTCAGCTGTTCCTGAACCTCCTCCCCCTTGTTTCCCCAGGTCATCAAGTCATCTGCGAACACCATTGTTTTCGTCTTATCTTCTCTATTCTTTTCTATCACCTTCGTCATTATCACATACAAGACTACAACCAAGAGAAGGGGAGGCAGGCAACACCACAAAGCAGCGGATGGCCTGCAGCGGTAAAGTACAGTGAGGACTTCGAGTATTCCCTGTAGGAATTCCGAAAAGTGGCTGCTAATGGGTTTCTGGTCAGCCTGTGATAGGCCTAGCTAGCTAACAGTGAAACAACAAACAGCGTCTAGCCAGTGAACTAGCCTCAGGAAGGATGGCTATAAAAGACTGTGTAGTGGTAATACACAGTGATTACACACCTTCTTCTCCGTACATATGGAAAGCTTAGTACGTAACACGCTAGTTATCAGTTGCATTCGAAAGCAAGGGTCATTTTATTATCAAAGCCATTAATTAAAAAGTCGCTTTTCAAGTTACTCTCTATGCGGATTCTCAGATTAGACTCGCATTCGTGAGGATGATGGTTCAAATCCGCGTCCGGCCTTCCTGATTTAGGTTTTAAATCGTTTCAGGTAAACACCAGGATGGTTCCATTGAAAGGGCACGGCCGACTTCCTTCCCCATACTTCCCTAATCCAATGGACCGAAGAACTCGCTGTTTGGTTCCCTCCCCCAAACCAATAAACCAACAAACAAATAATCTACGCGGGTTCTCAGTCGCTAAGCTATTGCAAAAAGATTGCGAACGCTGTTTGTCGACTGTTAAGCATACTACAGTCTTTAGATGGAAAAGTGGAAGTATGTGTGCAGGCTTTAACTTCCCACCCCATCTGAAATTGAAGTTAAATTGTTATGACTGAATAATATGTAGTTAGTTGAATGGAAACTTCTGGGCGAGAGAAGTGGCTTCCGCAATATCTTTACACAACTGTCTCCCACACTTCCGATAGAAATTTTGTTACTATTATCAATTCTTATGTCTATAAAACAAAGTGACTAGAAGTTACAGTTCATAATCCTACTCCGTCTGACTCTCGTCATCGAAGTTAGAACCTGGAATAATATCTCTCTGGCTCTGCAGAATTCCGGCGATCGTTGTTAGTTAAAAAACCAAGGAATTGAACTACCTTTTCCATTCATGAAATTATATTTTCCCATTAATGACTTTCCTAGCTGCATTCTAGTATACATCCTCCTCCTGTAGAAGATGAAATGTTATCACAACCAAATTTCATTCCGTATTCAAGATGGAAGCTTACAGAAATGACTCTAATTACAGTTCTAGTGCGATCCTACTCTCCTCAATTGTAAATCCGAAGTGGTCAGACCATTGTACAAGTGATGTTCCACATTATATCCACTGAGTCTTTATATCACGAGTTAGAAATAATCTTTCCCTCACAGACATAAGTAGTTATAAATTACTTGCTCTGTTACGCATAAATATTTGTGTTACATGATTAACCGTCAGAGAAAGTCTGATACTACAAAGCGACACTTTAGAGGCATGGTGAGCTGAGGAGTTGGAAGCTCACGTGGCAGCGTTGGGGGTTAGCGTGCCATGCTCAAGGCTAGATATTTACATTCAACCTCTGTTTCCCACTTCTCTGTGGACGACTTGGTGTTTCCTGCTTCTCAGCGGCGGTCGAAGCTGGCTTATGGGACTGTGTATTGAATGGAGGTTACTTTCCGGTGGACATTCTCATGCTGAAAAATATGAAGATTGTATCAAGGCTCCTGCAGTTCGGCGTAATATACAGTTTGCAAGTCTTTTAGGTTTATAGACGTACCTCCAGTCGTGTCCTAACTTAACTCCCGTCAATGAATGAGAGAAACCTTGTTTCATGCTCTCGAAACAGTATCGGTTTTCAGTTGCTCATCTGTGAGGTAATCACACGGGATTCGTTTCATTTGTGCCGATTTAACATTACTTAAAACATTCTAGTATTCATGGAGTTTTCTTTTGTTCCGATTCTCCCTTATGTAAACCTTGTAAACCACATGGTTGGTCATTGGACAGGTGTCAATAAGTTGGCCGTCACTGCTTACTTAATTGCTTCTTGATAATCAGAAATTCTACCAAAGCATCTTTCCTCCTCCGCTCATTTATGATTTGAATATGAGCAATTCAATGCATTCTGTTTTCAGTGGAATTATTTTTCAAAGCGAAAGCAACTGCCATCAGCAAAAATATTTGGAATTTTTTGCATGCATGCCTGCAAGATAAGTAACCATCACTGGGACTTCAACACTTCATGCTGTTCCATATGTGCTGTTGTGGATTGATTTTAGGCTTTCAGTGTGATGTCATACCTTCTCATAGCACTTGATCTGCACTAAGGGAGATCACATTTAGACTTCTAAATCATACTAGGATACCAGGCGTAACCGCTTTTCTTTCCTTTTGCGCAGTGAAAGCATTCTGTGCTCTTCAATATTTCAACTAAACCGTAGCTAGATAGTGTTAGTAATTATAAAAAAAGCACATTTCAGTGTGATGTCATACCTTCTCATAGCACTTGATCTGCACTAAGGGAGATCACATTTAGACTTCTAAATCATACTAGGATACCAGGCGTAACCGCTTTTCTTTCCTTTTGCGCAGTGAAAGCATTCTGTGCCCTTCAATATTTCAACTAAACCGTAGCTAGATAGCGTTAGTAATTATAAAAAAAGCACATTTCAAGGGCATTTTACTGAACTCACATAATTCGTGCGCTCGTTTCAGTTCACCTCAAAGATAAGTGTAGAAGTCTTTTGGTTAAATTGTGTCAGAATAAAGATGCACAATGGAGTGCTATCTACTGACTGTTTACAAAAGTCAATGTGTTGTTCAGTAATCGTTTGACTCTGGGTGAAAGTAAAATATTGGCTTGGAAAAATGATGCTCTAGTCAGTTGCGCCGGCCGGTGTGGCCGTGCGGTTCTAGGCGCTTCAGTATGGAACCGCGTGACCGCTACGGTCGCAGTTTCGAATCCTGCCTCGGCCATGGATGTGTGTGATGTCGTTAGGTTAGTTAGGTTTAAGTAGTTCTAAGTTCTGGGGGACTGATGACCTCAGCAGTTAAGTCCCATAGTGCTCAGAACCATTTGAGCCTAGTCAGTTGCAAAGTGCGTGCTGTAAGTCGACGTTTGTGTGCGAAAGGATCTACAACTGCTCAGATTTATCGCGAGTTGTGCGAATTTTACGGGCCTCCAGTAAATGCTGAAGGAAAGCTAGAGACGGATGTCGAATAGAAATGTTGCAAATCGGATGTGTTCATTAACAGTAACGAAGTGCTTCATTGGAAGACATGACAGCAACATGTCTTGCTATCATATCTTCGAATGAAGCGCTAGTGAAACGATTAAATCCACGACATCCGGGTATTTATGGCACTATATGACATTTTTGTTTGCTTGGAGAGATGTGTATAGGGCCTGAAGATGGCATCGTGAAATGCTGTAAATGTTAGCCTTCAAAATAAAATAACATATTAAGTTACACGTCTGTTGGAGAATTTCATTCACAATGACAATTGACAAGAACGTACACAAAGGATTTTGCTTTCGTCATTAATAAAAACTGTTGCCATTGCTAGTTCCGTAATTTTATTACAACGTTTCGACTTTTTTGTAAGAAGGATGGTCTCCCTTAATCTCATTTTAACCGTTCTGGTGCGAAGATGCGAAGCTGACAGCTGTCTCGACTCATGCCATTTTGGCGCTGACATGCAAACAAAAAACGACTACTCGTGACAGTCGAGACTCGTAGTACGGTAGTGATACGCCAGGAGCGCTGCAGCAAACCTACTCGCCACGAATAGTCGACTTAGACGGCGAATTGGCGACTGTACGGCGCCGAGCTGAGCCGCCAGCCGGGAGACGGCCGGTCCGTCCCGCCCACGCCGGCACGCGGCTGCTGGCGGCTGCCGCCCCCCTTCATTGCTCAGTCTGCCGGCTCCTCCTCCGTAAGGACAACGACACGCGCCGCCGCGCCGGAGGAAGCTGATAACTCGCTTCCTGCCTCCCTAATAGTGCGCGCTGCCCGCTGCACGCTGCTCGCCGCTGCACCCGTCTCCGCAGTTCCAGTAGACCTCTTCCACTAGCATTGCACTTTCCATAACATGCGTAATCTGCCAATAATTCTGCAGTTTACTTTCTTTTCTAGAATTCCGTAATCAGTCAGCAAAAATGGAAACCCTTATAACTACTTGTTGTCGTCTGGCTGTTTGTCTGTCTGCCTGACTATTCGAAACTATTTTCTTTTTCTGGAACGGGAAGACTTATTAAGTTGAAATTTGTCACATATTAAAGATTCCTTTAAAGTCAGTACCTCTATTGGACTGTTTTTTTATTTGCAGTGTTACATTTACACGATCATTATTTCGGCTTTACATTATCAAGTGTTTTAATGTTATACAGTGCCTAAGATGGCATACTGTCGTATATAAAATACACTATTATACACACTGTCTGTCAATATTTCTGGTAAAAGCCTACTGCTTTGTTTTCACTGATACTCAGTGATACTCAGTGATAAAACAAAGCAGTAGGCTTTTACCAGAAATATTGACCCTTAGACAATGTGTATAATAGTGTGTTTTAAATACGACAGTACGCCATTTTAGGCACTGTATTACATTAAAACACTTGATGATGTAAAGCCGAAATAATGATCGTGTAAATGTAACACTGCAAATAAAAAACAGTCCAATGGCGGTACTGACTTTAAAGAAATATATTATGACTGTGGCCCCACATTATGAAAAAATTATTACATATTAAGGTCTACGGCCCCTTGGTGATTTTAATCAAAGCAATCAAAAGAGGCGGCCATGTATGTCAGTTTGATATTCACAAGCTTAGTCATCAATATCTACAGGATACGTCTCGTTGGCGTAGAAACATGAATTTTGGCACTAAGTAACGTTTCATACTACAAAAAAAAGGAAAAAAATCCGAAAACTGTTAATTTGTAATCACATCACACGAAAAAAAATAAAATTTTTGTCATTTCTTATCTGTCTGTCTGTCTAGCCCCTTTTTCTCAGCCCGGGGACCGGGTGTCTATGTTGCCCTCATCATTACGTCATCATCATTTGTGACAGTAGCTAGATTGGACTGTGAAAAAATTGGACTATGTAACAACTGGGACTTTGTACGGGCGCTGATGACTGCGCATTTGAGCGCCCCACAAAACCACCATCATCATCACCAGATTCTCACTGTCGTTTCCATTTCACGACCGATCGTAGCTTAATAAAGGTATATAATATTAAGTATTTATTAATGTTTTGCAATTTATTAATTGGCTGTTCCTTGGACTGGGCTTCATGATTCAAAGATTTTGTTGCTACACAATACAACAGCGCAAGAGCAGATGCCAAGACTAGCAGTTGACCCATTAAATTAGTATATAGTCGTGTGATTGCCCGTCTGGTCGATGGACAGTAACAAATTAGTTATATGACGATTAGTTTCACTACGTAATTTTGTTACCACAAAGCATCCCGGTACGTAACAACATCACAAAAGGAGAACTAGTTTCCAAGTCTCTCATTCATATTTTAAGGAGAAATATGCGCACTTGCGAGGTATAAGCTCCAGCAAACGATCCCGTGCGAAAATTTCGGTTATATGCAGTTTTTACCTTCCGAAAGTACAGGTTTTAAACTTTGCGCGCTGGTTGCCTGTCATTTGCTCCGCCCCACTGCGTCGCCTAATGCCCTAGCGCGTACTGTACAGTGGAGCGAGTAAGAGGTTTGTGAAATAGTGCTTTGGTATTGATAATACACTTTGCTCATTGTGTCAAAGTGTATGGCTTCTAACCTGTACCTGGTGGCAGAGATCTCTTTGCTTTGATCATTTTATTGTTGCAATTCACATACGCAGTGGGAGTAAATGAAATGAATGAGTGTCTCATTAAAGGTGTAGCGTATAGCTATTTAATTATTAATATCGTTATTATGCATTATTTTGTTTGGATTTTAATGCTGATACTGTTAAAGTTAAATACGTTTGCAGGAGATGTGATGTTCTTCAGCATGATGGCCATCGTTAATCAGTAAATCGAAAATCAGTAATTTCATTTTATAATAATTCTTAATTTACAGGTAATTTTCAAACTAGAACAACCACAATAGTTCGCAGTAGGTGTATCTACTGAAGTCGATTAAAGACACACAACCGGTTTCGCAACCTTTAAGTTGCATCTCCTGGTGTATATCTTATAGAACTGTTCATAATTTAATATTTTGATAATAGGGAAATTAAAGTATCTGAGATATTTTAAAAGTACTGAGTGAACAGATTTAAATAAGAAAGAAAATAGTATGCATCTGGTTAGAAAATTAGGTGAGGATCACATACGCCCCACAAAGAACGGGTGTGTCCGTATATAACTAATAGGATCTGTAATTTCATACCAAATTTGGTCATTTGCAGTGCTATGTCATACGGTGCAGGGAGCTATTACAGAATGCCGCAGAGCAACAGTTGGCGTGGCCTTCTTCAATTGGTAAAACCGTCATCAATGATGAATTTCCAATCTATAAAAGTGAAAGAATGGAACTAGGAATCAGGAATTCATTCTTGACTAAAGAGTGGGTACATAAACTGTATTCGGAGTTGAATAGGAACAACCATCAGCCGTATAATGCAATGACAACAGTGAAAATATGTGGCGGACAGGGAGTCGAACCCGGATTTCCCTCTTTTCGCGAGCGGTCATCTTACCACGCAGGCATGCCCAAAGAAGCTTTGTGTCGTAATTCGGAATAACACAGACATTGCAACATCGCAAAAAACAGTGAAGCGGTAACTAAAGTAAAAAAAAGAGATGGGGACAGTTGTGTGAGTCTTTAATCGACTGCCGCATACTATTGGACTTTTCATTCAGTTTTCTGTTGTTAATGTTTTAACACTTGTATGTGAACACCTGTGTTATGGCGTATGAATGGTCAATGAATTATGTATAATTCTTCAATTGCTTAGGTGTATTCACATTGATTTGGAGGTTTATAAATAGTGGCAGAATACCAGTACGAGATTATTGTTAAAATAGTATTGAATGTATATGGGCATGAGGTTGAAATGTTATGTACTTGTATTAATTTTCTATTTTTCGTGTAACATAACATGTGTTCTCGAACAAGATTTCAAAACGTATTGGGTAGATGTGGCCCCTTACCTCTCCTGTTCCCACGCCTTCTACATTCAGGGAGTAGGAGAGCTCTGGTTGTCTTTAGACAGCTATAATTGGGTGGAGCGAGTGCGGAAGTTTAAAAGCTGTTCTTTTAGAAGGTCAAAACTGTGTACTGTCATAATAATGACCCAAATTTTCACACGGGGTAGTTTGCTGCCGCTGATGTCTTGTAAGTGAGCTTTTTGCTCCTTAAAATACGAGGTCGAGTTGATGATGCTTCTTTGTCAGAGCAATATCCTCTCACAAAGAAGTCCAGTTTTTGAAAGTGTTGTAAGGGCTTTTGGTACATAATTGTCATCTTCTGGGAGTACACTCTTTCATCAAGACGATTTCAACTGTTGAAAGTAATAAGTAACCTCATGAAACCAAAATTATTGTCCCTCATTGAAGCGGTCAGCTGCCAACTCGTAAATTTTAACAAAAGTTATGTAAGCGTTACACAATATTAAAAAAAAAAAAAGTAATCATGAAACCTATGTCGCAATTTCCAATATCCGTGGAAGCGTAAAATCTTCAAATGAAAAAAAAAAAGAAACCACTAGAATGAAGAAATAAAATTAATAGGTAGAAACTAAAAACTGGTTACTTCAGTAATTCTGCACGCTGCTTCCGTACTTGGTGCCACCAGCGATAAGTGCCTTCGCCCTCTTTTTCGTGGCCTACTCAATGGAGTGAGCGCAGAAGCTCTGGGCTCGCTTCCGCCACCTCTTACGGGTGACCGAGAGACACACAGACACAGTAACGTCATTAAGACAAGTCCCGTCTCGAGGGCCCTCGGAAGGAAAGCGTGAATCACGCTTCCTGTCTTTCAAAACGAGGCGCGCGACGAGAGGGCAGGTCTAAATATCCGGCGCTGCAGGAAGCTTACGCAAGAGGTCGTCTTCACCACGACAAGGGGCGAGGACACGCATTTCCCGCGCCCAAGCAGTCGCTACTCTTCGGGAATTCTGGAGATTCCAGACGGCGTGATGTGAAGTCTTCTAACGAAGAATGCTTCATAGCTACGAAATTCTGAGATGGAAAATCCACATCATCATCATCAATTAACCCCTTTACTCTGAGACCAATCATATGAAGGACCAATGAAAGCGAGATCCCATTACTATTCCCGGCATATGACTGCCCAACGACAGCGTGCCCTCACTAAGAGGCGATACAAAATATTTAATCGATTCACAATTATCAATAGTCAGTCAAAGTTTGTGTTTTTTCCTTATTTTATTTCTTCATTTTCTGATGAGGTGTTTCAAGTAATTGTTATTTTACACTGGTATTTGACTGTATTGTTGTTTATTTAATTACGACCCAAGTTTCGGTCTTCTATGCCATTTTCAAGTGTTGAGTTTCTCATTAAGATATACTGCAGGACATCAAGCTCAAAATTGGCCATAAATTAAGAAAAATATTCCCTCCCAACGAAATGCCACACGTAAGACCAGCATGTTGCAAAAAAACCTGTTCTTATTAAATATGACGTGCCCACACTATTATTCACTGATATTTTTGCAAAATGGTGGTTTTACATATGGCATTTCGTGGGTAGCGATTATTTTTCTTACTTTATGGCCAATTTTGAGCTTTATGTGCTGCAATATATGTTACTGACAAACTCAATCACTTTAAAATGCCATAGAAGGCCGAAACCTGGGTCGTTATTAAATAAACGACAAGAAAGTCAAATGGCCGTGTGTTTATTTAAGAGTTATCGTATGATTGTTGCTCAGCAAGATCAATAACTGTTTTAAGTAAAGTAATGTAAAAATAGACCATTACTGGAATGATCAATTACTGTCATTCATCTGTCAAATTTTCTTCTGTTTAGAGAGTGTCGATCGATAATGAAATGAAATAATGAAATTATAGTTCCAACATATTTCACAATAACGTGCTGACCAATACCAATAATCAAGCAGAAATAACAGTAAATTTCACCAATCACATAATACGAAAAAGGATTCTCTCATTGTGAAGCATAACTGGTAGTTACTTTTCAAAACAGAGATACAGTAACATGTACCAACTTACACAGTATAAATTTTATATTTCCTGTGGGAAGTACTAGTGTACAGGAATTTACGTCTTCTCCCAGTTATAGATAGCAACTGCAGTAGTCCAGAAATTCCTTAATTACTCGTATTGAAAGAGATAAGTAGATTAATTGACAGCGCGACACAGCAGTGACTACATAAGGGCTACTATAGTGCTGTACACAATAGCGTATTATTGTTATTATCATTATTAGTACTATTGCCGGTCGGAGTGGCCGAGCGGTTCTAGGCACTTCAGTCTGGAACAGCGCGACCGCTGCGGTCGCAGGTTCGAATCCTGCCCCCGGCATGGATTTGTGTGGTGTCCTTAGGTTAGTTAGGTTTAAGTAGTTCTAAGTTCTAGGGGACTGATGACCCCAGATGTTGAGTCCTATAGTGCTCAGAGCCATATTAGTACAGTACTATTAGTGGCTGTGGTCAGACACAAAGCAATTACAGCCTGAAGTCTTCCAATTTCTGCAGTTCAGGAGTGAAGAATGCGTCAGTCAAGTGATTTAGGAACAGTAAGTACAGTGCACACATTTTGACTTGTTTGATTTTAAATGGGGTTGCAGCGTGTAGGTCAAGCTAGTCCAGCAATGTAGACGAGTAATGGAGGGGAAGTATGTTTTGTATCGCTCCTCCCCCCCCCCCCCGTTCCGCACAACTCCCCCTTCGTCCCCCCCCCCCCCCCGCACACAAGCTAAATATCTTTCATCTTTCAACATTTTAAAAATGGAAGTGCTCCAAGAGAAGTCTTCTACAGTTTAGTTGGGTTCTTAAGTTGGTGATGATGTGGAGGAGGGGGAAGCAACAGGCGTTGAGGGGGGAGGGGGATACTAGTTAATGCCTGACTGCAGTCGGGGTAACGGTCTAGGAAAGGTTGGGACCCACTGCCTCCAAGCGATTGTTTGCAGTCACTCTCCGCACTGCTTCACAGTCCCTGCCCGTCAGTGCTCCCCGAGGTCTGCCTGGTATTGGTTTGCGTGTACTTGCCCCTTCGCGTTTCCGCTTCACTATCACATCGTCCACAGTTGAACTGAACAGCTTTACAAGGCTTGAAATGTTCCTGATTGATTTGTTACTCAGGTGACATCCAATGACTAGCCCACGTTTGAAGTCACTGAGCTCTGCTGACAGACCCATTCTGCTGTTACTGCTTGCTCCGTCTCTCGTGACATCTGGTGATCAGTTCTGCATTACATGGGGATGTGCGGATACTTTAGACCAGTTAGCGTAGGTGAGTTATTCCATTCCGGCGTGTCCAGTCTCTCGACGTGCGTGCATTCTCTGACACACGGCTTCCCAGTCTCAGCGCAGACGATTCCGCACCTCAGGAGGCCACACCTTGCCGCTGTCACCGGCGTTAAGGAATTAATCACCCGTAGTTTCCCGGGTGTGGTTTATAACCGCGCTTCCGTATCTACGTGTCCAAGCATGCGTCATCTCTTTCGCCTTGATGCCACTCCATTGCTCTTCGTTCTACATTCTGTTTTACTGGAGACAGACTGGCCTCGTGGTCATTTGCATTCAAGTTCCTTTTGAAGCCATTTTCTCATTGTTTTTCTTTGATCTATTCTCTTTAATCTCCAAATGATTTTGAACCATATGTTCTTGTGTTTTCGCTTAATGGTTGCTTCACTAATGGTTCTTGACTAACATTTTGTTTCTCGTTTTGTTAGGGTTTCGACTTCCGCAACTTAACTTCTGCCTCCTGCAGTCTACTTCTCTGGTTACACCTACATCTACGTCTACACTCCGCAACCCACCTTTCGGTGGGTGGAGAAGGGTACTTTGTGCACCAGTGCCACTAACCCCCTTTGCTTGTTCCATTCGCGTATAGTTGGCGGGAAGAACGACTGCCGATAAAACTCTGCGGAAACTCGAATCTCTCTAATTTTGTTTCCCTGGTATTTTCGCGAGATGTGCGTAGCAGGAATCAATTTATTGGTTGACTCTGCTAGGAACGGGCGCTCTCGGGACTTTAACAATAGAACAAGTGGTGACGTAGGAAGCCTCTCTTGCAGCGTCTGCCACCGGATTTGGCTGAGCATCTCCGCGACGCTTTCGCGCATTCTAAATGAATCTGTGACGAAATGCGCCACTCTTCTTTGGATCTTCTCTATTTCTTCTATTGATCCTATCTAGTATGAATTCCAGAATGACGAACAATATTCAAATATCGGTCGAGCGGCAGTTTTGTAAGCTATCTCTTTTGTGGGTGGACTGCAGTGGCTGAGGATTCTTCTAATGAATCTCGGTCTCGCATCTACCCCACCTGCCACTAGTTTTATGTGGTCGTTCCACTTTAAATCGTTCCACTCGCATACTCCTAGCTATTTTATGGAAGTAACTGCTGCCGGTGATTGCTCTGCAAACGTGTACTAATACAATACTAGCTCTTCCTCCCTGCTTAGGCGCGATACGTTGCATTTGTTTCTGTTCAGGGTGGACTCACACGAAAAGTCCTTACAAAATACGAACACCATACCTCTCACTGTTCTCAACAAAAAAGCCAGACACATAATATCGTTTTTTTTTTCTACAACCATAGCGATTTTTCAAAAATTTGTGATATAATGATGATGGAATTTGCGTCCATTCTTCTTTGTCGCTTTGTTACGGCGTTTTATGTGCAATTCATATGGCATTCGACTGTAGTCCAATTCATTCCGGAGATGTTATGTATGATATAATTCGAGTTAAGAAACTGGCTTGACCAGCAGAATCACCTTATTTTCCCCCAAACAACTACCGATGAAGTACGAAGAGCAATTTTTATGAACATTTCTCGTGGAGCAAAACAATGTCTAGCAAAAATACATAAAACTTGGATAGAAAACAGTCTTTACTGCAGTAAAATATTTATCTGCAATGGTGACTGTTTCGGTCAGAATGTGACCATCTTCAGTCCATTCATACCAAGATGTCAGGCGGTGGGGTGAACGGAGCAGGTGTCGTGGCTCCACGAACGTCGATTGACCGAAACCGGTTACCACTGTAAATAAATATTTTGTTGCTGTCGTGGCTGTTTTTAAGAATTTTTAAAATGTGAAAATTTTTTTGTTCTTTGTGCAGAGGACCAACATCATTCTCGATCTAGCCTCAAGGTCAAGTGAAGAAGGAGCAACGAAATGAAATGCAGTACAGTTCAAAATTTCGTACGAGAAAGTTTCGTGCCTTTTGAGTCGAGAATTTTTAACAGACGAACTAATACACACATACAAAGTAAAAGAAATAAAAACAACCAAATATCCCTAACACAATTTGCTGAAACAAACCTGTTTAAGAAACACACATTAGAATTATGTTGTGAAGTGATAGTAATATCTGTCCTCGCCTGCAAGATAAACAGCGTGATACAGAAAAAAGGTCAATTGTCAAACGTTGTCAGAGTAGCTGAACTAAACTTTTTCCCACATATTTCATTTTGTGAGCGATTAGGTTTGCTGTTTCGAGATTAAACTAAGAAAAACAGATCAAGACCAGACCTGCTCCATCAAATATCACAGTCTCTAGTACATCCTCAAGTATATATCTTTAGGGAGTTAAATAAATTAACACGTGGGTACCATATTATGAACTGCGTCTCATCACTTCACACAAATTCCTTCCACTGTTCTACAGACCATAAAAAGCGATTCAAACAGCCTATAAATGGTTCTTCACTATGGTGGTCTCTGTAACTCAGAAGCAGCAGAAGTGACCAGCAATAACTGACAACATCAGATTCCTTCAGTGGTCGGTGTTTATTAGACAGGTCGCCAGAGCTACCGTAGCGATGGCTGCGTGATGTGTCTCCCTGATGTTTGCACGTGACAATAACTCTGCTGTACGCAGACTTGTGTGCAGATAACTTCTGTGACATTTTACCCAAAAAGTTCGGTTCTTACAGTCGTGGTACGTTTAGGTTGACTCAGCCCTCTCCATTCGTTACGGCAGAAAATGGGCATATGATGTTCTGGCGCCCCGCCCCCGCGCGCGCACGCATACACACACACACACACACACACACACACACACACACACACCTCAGACGCAATGCCCGACATCATACAGAATGTGTTTCTATTTGCTGTGGGAATCTGGTCGACATGGTGAATTCGTTAGCACACAGAATCCCTCTTGACAAACTGATGGAGGTATGACACGTGTAATGACTGAAAACTGCACTGTACATTTTCAAAGAAGGGACACTTTATAAATATTTTATAGCTGCTGCTTTAGAGGCAGTATCAATACGATTTAAAAATCGAAGTTTAGTTTCAATTCTATTCTAAAATTAAATGTTACGTAACCACTTTGTATAAAAACACATAGTGGTACAGTAGTAGATCTCTTTACACAGAAGCTATTAATCATTGATATCTAGTAAATGGTGATAATTTCAGCGGTCGTTATTGTTTAACACATGCACTTAACTTCATGGTGGTCATAGTGACGTCGTCGTGAATACAGAAAGCATTAATACTCTCTTTAATGCACCATTTTCCTTTCGCACTCTCAAATAATAAATCTAAAACATTTTTATCTTACTTTTTTTCTTTTTTGCTTCACTTCAGAGCTCTTTTGTGTCATACGAGAAGTATGTGTGTAGTTTAATTTACTGTGTTACATTCTTTTACAGAGCACATAACTGAAACCAACATCAGGAGAGTGGTTTTAAGCGTAATTGATATCATTAAATAAAGCTGCCAACTGGTGCCTCTCAGACTCCACGAAGACGCACAAAAGAATGAAAATAGTATTAATACTGATTTTTAAAGACTAGTCCTTTAGTAGTCTCGGCATATACGTACATAAGCTTATGCTATACAGTTGTCATACGAAACAATAAACCTGACCACTGAGACGTCGATGTGCTATTTAAGTCTAATGACGGTATTACAAAAAACAGTAGGAGGCCTGAGGAAACCTTTATTGACAATTTGTGCACTCCGATTTGTTTTTCGCGAAAGGGAATTATTTACGTAGCATTTACGACTTTCTTTGTGACATTGGGAGGGATGCCGGTGTACTAACTGTGATGCCTTATTCTGTATTTCTTTCCTACGTTATTACTTTTTCTACATCTACATCTACATCCATACTCCGCAAGCCACCTGACGTAGAGTAGATCCTGCAACCAGTGGCTCTGCCGTTCGCGATCGTCTAGGCCCATGCGCTATTTCAACAGGACAACTCTCGTCCTCATACCGCCACCACCTCCAGAGCGAGGCTTGTGGCTGTGGATACATCTACATCTACATCTACATCCATACTCCGCAAGCCACCTGACGGTGTGTGGCGGAGGGTACCGTAAGTACCCCTATCGGTTCTCCCTTCCATTCCAGTCTCGTATTGTTCGTGGAAAGAAGGATTGTCGGTATGCTTCTGTGTGGGCTCTAATCTCTCTGATTTTATCCTCATGGTCTCTTAGTGAGATATACGTAGGATGGAGCAATATACTGCTTGTCTCTTCGGTGAAGGTATGTTCTCGAAACTTTAACAAAAGCCCGTACCGAGCTACTGAGCGTCTCTCCTGCAGAGTCTTCCACTGGAGTTCATCTATCATCTCCGTAACGCTTTCGTGATTACTAAATGATCCTGTAACGAAGCGCGCTGCTCTCCGTTGGATCTTCTCTATCTCTTCTATCAACCCTATCTGGTACGGATCCCACACCGCTGAGCAGTATTCAAGCAGTGGGCGAACAAGCGTACTGTCACCTACTTCCTTTGTTTTCGGATTGCATTTCCTTAGGATTCTTCCAATGAATCTCAGTCTGGCATCTGCTTTACCGACGATCAACTTTATATGATCATTCCATTTTAAATCACAACTAATGCCTACTCCCAGATAATTTATGGAATTAACTGCTTCCAGTTGCTGACCTGCTATTTTGTAGCTAAATGATAAGGGATCTATCTTTCTATGTATTCGCAGCACATTACACTTGTCTACATTGAGATTCGATTGCCATTCCCTGCACCATGCGTCAATTCGCTGCGGATCCTCCTGCACTTCAGTACAATTTTCCATTGTTACAACCTCTCGATACACCACAGCATCATCTGCAAAAAGCCTCAGTGAACTTCCGATGTCTTGCGGAAGTCAAGAAACACGGCATCTACCTGTGAACCCGTGTCTGTGGCCCTCTGAGACTCGTGGGAGAATAGCGCGAGCTGGGTATCACACGACCGTCTTTTTCGAAACCCATGCTGATTCCTACAGTGTAGATTTATAGTCTCCAGGAAAGTCATTATACTCGAACATAATACGTGTTCCAAAATTCTACAACTGATCGACGTTATAGATATAGGTCTATAGTTCTGCACATCTGTTCGACGTCCCTTTTCCAATCCTTTGGAACGCTACGCTCTTCTAGAGACCTTCGGTACACCGCTGCAAGAAGGGGGGCAATTTCCTTCGCGTACTCTGTGTAAAATAGAACTGGTATCCCATCAGGTCCAGCGGCCTTTCCTCTTTTGAGCGATTTTAATTGTTTCTCTATCCCTCTGTCGTCTATTTCGATATCTACCATTTGGTCATCTGTGCGACAATCTAGAGAAGGAACTACAGTGCAGTCTTCTTCTGTGAAACAGCTTTGGAAAAAGACATTTAGTATTTCGGCCTTTAGTCTGTCATCCTCTGTTTTAGTACCATTTTGGTCACAGAGTGTCTGGACATTTTGTTTTGATCCACCTACCGCTTTGACATAAGACCAGAGTTTCTTAGGGTTTTCTGCCAAGTCAGTACACAGAACTTTACTTTCGAATTCATTGAACGCCACTCGCATAGCCCTCCTCACACTACATTTCGCTTCGCGTAATTTTTGTTTGTCTGCAAGGCTTTGGCTATGTTTATGTTTGCTGTGAAGTTCCCTTTGCTTCCGCATCAGTTTTCTAACTCGGTTGTTGTACCACGGTGGCTCTTTTCCATCTCTTACGATCTTGCTTGGCACACACCCATCTAACGCATATTGTACGATGGTTTTGAACTTTGTCCACTGATCCCCAACACTATCTGTACTTGAGACAAAACTTTCGTGTTGAGCCGTCAGGTACTCTTTAATCTGCTTTTTGTCACTTTTGCTAAACAGAAAAATCTTCCTACCTTTTTTAATATTTCTATTTACGGCTGAAATCATCGATGCCGTAAACGCTTTATGATCGCTGATTCCCTGTTCTGCGTTAACTGTTTCAAATAGTTTGGGTCTGATTGTCACCAGAAGGTCTAATATGTTATCGCCACGAGTCGGTTCTCTGTTTAACTGCTCAAGGTAGTTTTCAGATAAAGCACTAAAAAAAAAATTCACTGGATTCTTTGTCCGTGCCACCCGTTATGAACGTTTCAGTGTCCCAGTCTATATCCGGCAAACTAAAATCTCCACCCAGAACTATAACATGGTTGGGAAATCTACTCGAAATATTTTCCAAATTATCCTTCAGGTGCTCAGCCACAACAGCTGCTGAGCCAGGGGGCCTATAAAGACATCCAATTACCATGTCTGAGCCTGCTTTAACCGTGACCTTCACCCAAATCATTTCACATTTCGGATCTCCGTCAATTTCCTTCGATACTATTGCACTTTTTATCGCTATAAACACACCTCCCCCTTCACTGTCCAGCCTGTCTCTGCGGTATAAATTCCAATCTGAGTTTAGGATTTCATTACTGCTTACGTCTGGTTTCAACCAACTTTCTGTCCCTAGTACTATATGGGCGTTGTGACCGTTTATTAATGAGAGCAGTTCTGGGACCTTTCTATAGACGCTCCTGCAGTTTACTATTAGCACATTAATATTGTTATTCCCTGTTGCATTTTGCCTACTCCTACCTTGCCGCGTCTCAGGAGGCGTCTTCTCGGGCCTAGGGAGGGATTTCTCTAACCTAAAAAACCCCCATATGCACTCCACACGTACTCCGCTACCCTTGTAGCCGCTTCCGGCGTGTAGTGCACGCCTGACCTATTCAGGGGGACCCTACATTTCTCCACCCGATAGCGGAGGTCGAGAAATTTGCACCCCAGATCTCCGCAGATTCTTCTGAGCCTCTGGTTTAAGCCTTCCACTCGGCTCCAAACCAGAGGACCGCGATCGGTTCTGGTAACGATACTACAAATAGTTAGCTCAGATTCCACCCCGCGAGCGAGGCTTTCCGCCTTCACCAATTCCGCCAACCGCCTGTACGAACTGAGGATGACCTCTGAACCCAGACGGCAGGACTCATTGGTGCCGACATGAGCAACAATTTGCAGTCGGGTGCACCCAGTTCTCTCTATCGCCGCCGGCAGGGCCTCCTCCACATCTCGGATGAGACCCCTAGGCAAGCAGATAGAGTGAACACTGGCCTTCTTCCCCGACCTTTTCGCTATTTCCCTAAGGGGCTCCATCACCCGCCTAACGTTGGAGCTCCCAATAACTAATAAACCCCTCCCCCCGTGTGCCTGCTCGGACCTTGCTGAAGGAGCAGCCACATGTCCACTCGCAGGCAGAGCGGGCGATGCCACACGGCCAGCCTCCACATTTACCCTCCGCCTCGTGCGCCGCGAACGCCGCTGAACCCGCCACTCCCCTTGGGGAGAGGGTGGCCCAACCGCGCCCGGTACCCGCGAAGATGTCTCGACAGCAGGGACAGTGGGTGAAGCATGTAACACCTGGGGTGTACCTTGCGACGCACCTGACTCCCCACTGCCGCTACACTCCGAGGCAGCAGCCTGAAGACGGCTGACCGCGGCCATCAACACGTTCAGCTGTTCGCGAACAGTGGCCAGCTCCTCCTGCTTCCGTACACAGCAGTCACACATCCTATCCATCCTAAGGAATCAATTTACTGAAGAGAGTTAATCAACTTTTAACTATACTGCTTATTCACTAAAGGCGGCTGACTACTGACTAAACGGTGATTGCTAGCCACTTGTTGTAGAAAACAAAGAAAATAGCACTACCTGTCCCTGGACTGTTTTGAAAACAAACACTAGCACTACTGGCACTATGGCTGACTAAAGGGACTCTCTCTGACTGTATTCAAAACAAACACGAAATCTGTGGAACACTATTACTAGCACTCGACAAATAAAGTTTCCTAAAAGCAAAAACACACGGAAGAAGAAGTGACAAGTAAGAAAAATACAGTTAATACTTAAATTAAGGTAGCTCGCTGCACAGCAGACGTGAAGCAGACCGCGGTTAGGACGACATGATTTTTATCGATGATTTATTACATTTCAATAAATATAACTACACATTGATCTTGCCAAAAGCCGAGAAGCGATTCTTCTTAGTGTTTTAGTCTCTGGGGCACTCTGGGACGCTCTCTGGGTGACTCTGGGATGTTTTCTGGGTACCTCTGGGATTCTCTCTAGGTGACTCTGGGATGTCTTCTGGGTACCTCATGATGGCTTTATCCATGATTTATTACATTTTAATAAATATAACTACACATTGATCTTGCCAAAAGCCGAGAAGCGATTCTTCTTAGTATTTTAGTCTTTGGGACACTCTGGGATGCTCTCTTGGGATTCTCTGGGTACTCTAGTATTCTCTGGGTACTCTAGTATTCTCTGGGTACTCTAGTATTCTCTGGGTACTCTAGTATTCTCTGGGTACTCTAGTATTCTCTGGGTACTCTGGGAATCTCTGGGTATACTCTGTTATCTTTATCTATTTGAGATCAATCGCCATGTATGTGATGGAGGAGCAGCAGGAATGAAAATAGCGATAAACTTAACATCGAAATTGAACATCACACGTAGCAGACGAAGCGACAGAATTCTGCTACCTTGGAATCAAAATAATGTACGATTGACGAGTCTGGCCAGGGAAGGAGGACATCCCTCCTGAGACAAGTCTACCAGTATGCCTATCGAACACAGGAGTCAATTGGAGGATGAAATTTCCGAGCATGTATGTCTGGTGCACAGCGTTATATGGAAGTGAATCGTAGGCTAGGGACAAACAGGAAAATAAGAAAATCGAAGCGTCTGAGATGTTGCTGCAGAAGAATGTTTTGAAACTGGATGGATGACGCGAAATGATAAGTTCTCCGCAGAATCGGAGAGAAAAACAAATAAATTCCGTGATGCTAGAGGAATCCATATAGGGCAAAATGTGCAGGAGATCACACAGAGATTGACCTATACGTATCTCATAAATACATCGAATGTCCTCAGTTGAGGCGATGAGGGAAAGAAAGACAGCAAGACGTGTCGGATGGCGTAAAAGCAGACGGAAGACTAATGACAGTTAAAAAAGTGGGACCTAAATCTCATGGTGTGTGTACGCACGTAATAATTTATGAATGAAATACGTACCATTTTTGAATAAGTATGTAAGATCACGTGTTACAAGCTTACAAGACAAAAAAGACTATGAGAAAAAAATGAAGGAAGGAAGGAAGATCGGCTCAAGCAAAATATTTAACTTCTACTCTATGTTGATAAGTATTTTTTTGGGACCAAGTAATTGCAACTCAATAAGGCACAATTTTTTGCCATGAGCATTTCGCCTTTGTCTTTGCAAGGCACTTTCAGTGGCCTTGAATATGTACATGTTTTGGTTTATGCTATTTACTTTACAAGTAGTATCTGTTACGCTACATGTTGTAAACTGGTCTGGCACTTTTGTATTTCTATGATGCACCAAGTATTTAAAGTTCTTCCCACAGATTTCGTGGACGTTGATCTACATGCTGCGTTCTTGTTTCTTTGCTGTAACAGGTGTCCTTCTGTTAATTGCCAATTGAAATTTCGTCTTGTACACATCGTAGCATTAGGAATTGGACATACATTTTGATATGTTTTGGACATGTCAGATCACGCCCATCTACAAGAAGGGCAGTAGAAGTGATTCACGAAACTACCACCCAAACTACCGTCCAGTACCCTTGACATCGATTTGTTGTACAATCTATATTCTGAGCTCAAACATAATTAGGTATTTTGAACAGAGGAACAGAGTGATCTCCTCAATGCCAACCAACTCGCACATTTCCCCCATAACATACTGAAATCCCTAGACCAAGGCAGTCAAATGCTGGATTTATTGATTTCCGAAAAGCATTTGACTCAGTGCCACACCTATGCTTATTGTCAAAAGTACGATCATATGGGGGTATCAAGCGAAATTTGTGACTGGATTGAGGACTTTTTGGTAGGGAGAACGCAGCATGTTATCTTGGGTGGAGAGTCACCGTGAGATGTAGCAATAATTTCGGGTGCGCCCCAGGGAAGTGTATTGGAACACTTGCTGTTCGTGTTGTATATTAATAACGTTACAGTCAATATTTATATTAAAATCAGGCTTTCTGCAGATGATTCAATCACCAATAATGAAGCACTATCTAAAAGAGGCTGCAGAAATGATAAGTTTCCAAAGTGGTGCTTTAAATATCCAGAAACGTAAAATTGTGCACTTCACACAAAACTTAGTATCCTATGACTATAACGTCAGTTAGTCACTGTTGAAATCTGCCAACTCGTACAAATACCTGGGTGTAACATTTTGTAGGGATATGAAATGGATGATAACAGAGGTCCAGTCGTGAGTAAAGCAGATGGTAGAATACCGGAAAAATCTACAAAGGAGACTGTTTACAAATCACTTGTGCGACCTGTTCTAGAATATTGCTCAAGTATGTGGGACCCCTACCACATGGGACTAACAGAGGATATTGAATGTATCAGAGAAGGGCGGCACGAATGGTCACAGGTTTGTTTAATCCGTTGGAGAGTGTCACAGAGATACTGAAGGGACTGAACTGGAAGACTCTTGAAGACAGACCTGACCTATCCCGAGACAGCCTGTTAACAAAGCGTTTTTAAGTGATTACTGTAGGAATGTACTACAACCTCATACGTATTGCTCACATAGAGACCGTGAGGACAAGATCAGAATAATTACTGCACGCACAGAGGCATTGAAACCATCATCCTTCCCACGCTCCATATGTGAATGGAACGGCAAGAAACCCTGATAAGAGCTACAATGGGACGTACCCTCTTCCATGTACCTCACGTCGCAAAGTATAGATGTAGATATGTTTTGGACGGTGTTGCCCATTGCTGGCCGTCATTGCCAACTATTGAATGTGATTTCCTGTTGCTTCTGATCTCTCTCCTCTCTCTCTCTCTCTCTCTCTGTGTGTGTGTGTGTGTGTGTGTGAAATGTATATTGTACTTTTTTCAACGTGGCCGTTTTCATAAATGGAATGTTTTATATCTTATCATTTCATTTATTACGTTTATTAGAGAGTCTGGTTTGATGTGTGTCTGCTCGTTTATCTCATATTTGTTCTCAGCAATGATTTTCTGGACGTGGTAGTCTTCCTGCATTTGTACAAGGCGTTTGTTGTGGTTGTTCATTCTGATTATTTTCATATCTTGTTCCATGTATGTAGGATGGTGACTGTGATGTTTTAAGTTTTCTGCAATGTGGAGGGGTTTCTTTCATACTTCCACACATAATGTGTTACTTGTGCAGTGTTTTAAAATTCTTCCATGTAATGCCTATGTATATTGCGTCACAACTTTGACATTCAATTCTGTATATATCTGATCCCTGGAATTTGTCCCCCTCGGTTGTTTGTTGTCTTAAGTTTGACTGGAGAGTCTGCACAGTTTTATATGCTATATGGAAGCCTTGTTTCGTTTGTAGAAGTCACCCCATGTGTTAATTTCTGTACCACATGCTTCTTTTCTGTGCGTTGTCATTGTATCTGTGAGTATGCCTGCATTCTGGATAGGTTGGATTTGTTGTGTTCGTTAGTATTTATGTTTGTGTTTTCTGATTGAGACTCTGTACTTCATGTGTGCCATACACATTGTTCCTAGCTACTCGTATACGTGTACTTATTTCTTTTATATAATTTATCTTGTTGAGCGGAATCCTGTTTATTCTAATTTATTCCATAAAACACTTTTTATAGTGCCACGAGCTTATAACTTCAGGGATAATTAGATGTGAAATTTATTGTTGTGTGCAAAGCTGTTGTTTCTCTGAAAATGTTCAACGTATATTTTCCCTTTTCTTTGATTACTTTTACGACCAGAAAATTTATTTGATCTTCTTTCCTATTTTGCAAATGTGAATCTTATATTCTGGTCTGCCTTTTTGATTTTGGAGTAAAGTTCACCTATCTTTCCACTTGGCTCATAAACCAGACAAATAATGTCATCCACATATCTGTACCAAAACAAAATTTTAAATCTTTCATCAGTTTCTATCTTTTCAAATATCTGGTTTTCTAAATGACTGACAAAAAGGTAGGTAAAGTTCCTGATACTGCGGATCCCATGAGCAGTTCATGACTTTGCAGATCATATTCATCCTCGAATTGCTGGTAGTTTTGTTCTGTTATTAGTTCACATATAATTGTTATTGCCGTTGTTGCTTCTGTAATGAGCATGCTGTGGAACGTGAAATTTCGTTCTGTGATTTCTATTATTTCTGTCATTGGGATGGAGGTGTACATGCTTTCTATGTCGAATGAAACTGGCTTTTAGTCTTTTGTGATTAGACTGTGCCAAATTAATAATTCAACATACAGTAATATTGTAGGCGACTGCAGACGACAGGACTACAAAAGCTGAAGATCCTCGGAAGTATTACTTAGTCAACACACGAACTCCGAAACTTGCCTAACACTACACTTATTGCCAGAACTGGAAATCCACAACCAGCAGCAGTCTCCCAACAACACGCCATATTGTAACAGCGTGATACCGTTGCGTTAAAGAGAACTATTACAACTGTACTAAATAGAAGATAAATTATCATATCATATCCTTGTATTGTATTGTATGTTAACCGGGGGCCTAGAAATGGCGGAGAGGCTCCGCCCCTGCCGCAGCCGCAGTGGTCCACAACCCCACGACGACTACCGCAGTCCACGTCACCCCTCCGCCGTCCCACACCGAACCCAGGGTTATTGTGCGGTTCGGCCCCCGGTGACCCCCCCCCCCCCCCCCTGGGAAAGTCTCGCACTAGACGAGTGTAATCCCTATGTTTCCGTAGTAGAGTAATGGTGCTGTACGCATCACGTGGAGAACTTATTTGTGCAGCAATCACCGACATAGTGTAGCTGAGGCGGAATAAGGGGAACCAGCCCGCATTCGCCGAGGCAGATGGACCAGTTCAGAAAGCCGTGCGTTCGCCCGCACGGCAAACTAGGCGAGCTATCAAAACCCTTACCTGACAGAGGCATTTCTAGAAAGGAAATAAAATATACAACAAAGAGTTTCAGTTCCAAGTTCTTTTATTCGCAAGATGTTTTTAAGCCAAACTGAGTAACAAAAATTGACAAAATAGAATCTAGAATATGGAAATAAGATTTCTCAGGCACGTAGCAGGATACAAAGGCAATATCGAAGGCGAAATACAGAAATAAGAGCAGAATTGGAATTAACATCTCTGAATGGAAACTTAGAAGAATACACAAGTAAATGGAAAGAGTAAATCAGTAGCAAGGAACACCAAAACCACTATACAAACAGAAACCAACAGAACAAAGCAACAGAAGGAAACCCAAGACCAGAGATAGCGCTTTGTGTAAGTCCTATAAGTAGTTGTAATAGGCAAAGAGTAATATGTGTAGGGGATGATGAAGATGATGACGGTGATAGTGATGCTAGTGATAAAGCATGTCTTTTTCTTTGGTTTTATGGTAAGTTTTTTATACGAAACCAGACCCCAAACTATTTAGCCGAATGTAACAGTATATGTGTACTTTTTTCAACTTAGAAACAGTAAGCGTTAGAGTGAGCAGATTCACATAAAAAATTAAACCGTGAATGAAACTCTTGCAGCACTTTCTCGTTCTCCAAAGCTTAGAGCAATCCTCTGACCATATACAGGGTGGTCACAAACAGCCTGAAAAATTTGTAACTGTGTTGCGGGATAGATTGTGCCGATAAATAGTTTCTAAGAAAAAATTCGATACGTTGCGCCGTTTGGGAGTGAATTAGCATTGAAATTAGCCAATCAGGCCGGTGCGCGCGCAAATTCAAGTGGCCCACCATATACAATTAATATCAGTTGTTCTCACAGAGCAGATGATAGCACATGAGACTGGTCAGCCTTACCCTCCCAAGCCAAAGTTTGTATCCTATTTTGTTCGGTTTTAGGTAATCAAAAGAACAGAACACATATGGCGACACCATCTCTCTCAGGCCACTTGAATTTTCGGGCGAAACACCCAGATTGACTAACTTCAATGATAATTAACTGGGAAACTGCGCAACTTAACGAATTTTGTTATATCTCAGTACGACTAACCTTGTAACAGCATTACAAGCTTTCCAGACTGTTTGTGACTGCCTAGTGTAAGTAACCGGTCTTCTGCGTGAAGAGCAAGGTATGAAGTTGGGGTATCAGGATGGCTGGACAGTTCCTACATGTTTGTCATATTGCAGAGTTTGTCTACGCTCGACTAGACCGCGTGAGGCAATACTGACCCTACAACTTACTTCAGAAGTTAGGATGAAGAGAGGCAAACACACTTTTGTAGCATTTGTAGATTTCAATACAGCTTTTGGCAGTATTTACTGGTATACACTCTGATATTTTGGAGGTTGCAGGGATAAAATACTGAGAGTGAAAGGTTATTTACAACATATAAATAAACCATACTGCAGTTTTAAGAATCAGAGAATAAGAAAGGCAAGCAGTAGATGAGAAAATAGTGAGAGATGGTTGAAGTGTATCGCCAATATTATTCAATTTCTACATCGAACAAGCAGTAAAGAAAATGAAGAAGAAATTTGGAAAGGGAATTAAAGGTCAGGGTGAAACGTCCCCTTTGAAGAAATATACATGACTGTGCTTAAACTGACACACAATTTTTTTTTTAGCGCAACGCAATCTGACTTTCAAAAATCCCTACAAAAGAATGACCCTGACTAACATTAACCTATACCTTTCACAAATCACTTACCTCACAAAAATCTTCGTTACCCAAGCTACTGCAATACAGCGAGCGCCACTACTGCCAGCTAAATGAAAGATTCTAACTACTGAAGGCACTAACTACTGATAGGCATAGTTAGCAAATGAAAGATTTTAATAGAGAACAAACAATATATTTACCTTAATAGTCATAATATATATATATAGCAGTTCATGACATCCAGTCTTACAAATTTCAAAACTCCGCCATTTCTTTCCCCACATCCACCACTGCTGGCGGCTCACCTCCAACTGCGCAACGCTACGCGCTGTTAACATCCAGCTGCCCAACACTACAATGGCAGACAACAACGCAAACTAGCCACAGACTGCATACAGCACAGCCAGTGATTTTCATACAGAGCGCTACGTGGCGTTACCAATAAGAAAACCTAAATAGCCTACTCACATAGCCCCCATGCTCCCCACAAAAAATTTTACAAATTCTTTTGGGCACTGGCCAATACATATTTGTTAAAAATTTTTTCACAAATACAATAACAAAGAAATCAAATGCACACACTTATTGATGTAATGTTGGTCAAACGCTACAATTTTCTCACAGTCCATAAAGACAGTCCTGATCGTTCATCACAGTAAAATTGCAGTGTTTTTCTCAAAGTCTGAGCAGTAAAAGAAAATGCACACGGAAGTAGTGGATTTCCACGCAGTCTTGAAGAAGTAGTGTTGTCCTACCAACGGAAAGACAGTGCTGACTCTTGACATGCAGACAGGTAATGGGCCATAACAGAGCAAACCCACAGCAGAGTCAGTCGAAGTTTTGAAGAATATTGGTAAGTAGGTCATCACAGAGCAGACCCACTGTAGTCCTTGTAGAAATAATGGTATTGGTGGGCCATCAAAGATGCAGACCCACTGTAGTCCATGTAGAGACGACCAGCAGCCATCTGTTGCGACTGTGCAGGTGCACAATCACCATCGAAGAGTCTTGCGGACAATATAGCAAGTCCATAAACCACCACTCGTGCACTGACAAAGTTTTTGGAATTGTCCTTAGAACCAGCAATGCTGTTATCCAGTCCCTTGCTGAATAATTAACACACGTGCGAACACTAACAGTCCCTACTTCTCACATATTTTCCATATACTATGACCAACAGAAACGTGTGCAGTGAAATGTAACATACAAGTTACTTAATTTGATGAACTGGTGTCAATTACAATTTTATAACATAAGAATACAATAACAAAGGTACAAAATACATCATTAAAGAACATAACAATACAGATAACATTTGTGGTAATTCAGGCTTTACAGAAGAATCGAAATAACATATACCTCAGTGTTACAGGAATTATGACGTAAGTAAATATATAAAAGATCAGAATAACTTTTGAAACATCAACTTCACACATGACCATTAAAACAAAACAGAATAAATAATGTCTAAACATCTTTACAAAGTAAATAACATAGTATTGGAAAAATTCTACAACATAACTCTTATTAGCTAAACACATTAAGACAGGAAAAACACAAATTCACATAGTGTAATAACACAAAAATACAGGACAGGGTTTGTTTTCAGTGTGACATTTGGTACTGCAGTACACCCCAAAACTTCATTACATATATCTTTCCTCTTATTTCAACATTTGTTTCCACCAAAAAAATTCTATCCAAGCATGCTTTCTGTATTTATATGTTCACACATTTATTACCTCATTATTTATTTTCCATTATCTTACCTTATCATTTATTTCCAAGAGAATCCTACCTAAACCTGTTGACCCTAAACCTTACTTTTTTGGTTCATATCCCCTTTCAAAATACTTTTTTTGCCAAACCATTTTCTTATAGCTTCTCAATGCATTTCTTCCAATTCATCACAACTTGTTCTCACATATAGCCTACCCCATCTTAAGCTAACTTAAATCTACTGAGCTCAGATACTAAACTAAGGGACGAGGCAATGCAGCAGCACAAAACAATTAACACAAACAGCAACGACAAAAAAAATGGAAATTGGCAAAGCAAGCTACAGTAAATCTAAATTACCAAGCAAATGCAACATTACAACTAATATGAGCCAATGTGCAGCAACAAGAAAAATAAATCAGTAGTAAAACTAGCTTAACAGAGTAATACAAAGTGAAATTTAGTAGCACTATGCCTGGCAAACAGCAGCAGCAAATGCAATAACTTATATCTAAACATGACATAGCTCAAGCAGAAAAAATATTACAGTAAAAATGGCCATGTTTAATACCTATGTCACATCTTAACACTAGAGTGATGCATCACCTTGACTTACTCTAGCAGATAAGTTACCAACCTGTTAAAAACATTATTTTCGCAATTCCTGTGAAGGGAAATGTCTATTTGTGCTCTCTTTTCTACGAAAGTACATAAAAAAAATATTCTTTACTGGGTCTGTAGACAGAAAATAGTGATATTAGTACATGTATTAAATTTTATTTTAACCAATGCTGCTGCAGCTAGAAACTTGATATTAAACAAAATGAACAAACTCTCAACTAGAAAGACAATAGATGTAAAATGTTTCTCATCATTTCATTAGGCATTTTAGTAAATATCATAAATTAAAAGCTCCACAGTATAATCATATGTTTTCAAGTTTGAGCGTGTTGTATTTGCGATACTTTCTACAAAGAAATGTCAATAGCGAGGATAATGGCCTCTTTTTTTTTTTGTCTCGACATGTGCCTCTGAAAGGCACACACTAATGGCATTTTCTCCAGGCAGGTGGCACAGCTGGGTGCCCACGATGCATTACGTGCAGGTCACTCAACTTTCTTACCGAAATATTTACTACAGCAGTTTGCACTACAGTGACAGTCTCATATAAAAAATTTCACAGGTCGAGAATTTGCATTGCAAATGTGTAGAAACAAAATCCTATCAATATAACAGAGTCCAAAAAATTTTTGGCGGCATTGTGATACATTCACGCATATACACACATTTCATAACTCTTTACAGTACGATTCTCAGCTTATTGATCATAAACGTACCTCAACAGCATAATACACATCGTCATCGCAATAATAACATCATAATAGATCAATCACATCTCAGAATCATCGGAGCTTCTTTCAATAATTTCAAGACCTTCAATAAAGTCATCCACCTCAAACGCACTTCAAAAATCATGATCCCTTACCAAATACATCATTCTAAGCTCTCATATTATCACTATGGTTCCGAAAAAATATGAACAGTTCACAAAGTACAGACAAAATACAATTTCATAAATGTGAAATTATCCAACTGTGTAATTGCGTAAACATGTGTCACTGACATAGTAAAAATATGTTTGTTTCTCTGTTAAATAATCAGATAGCTGTGTGATTTTGTGTTAGAGAAATATGGTACCGATGTGTAAAGTTGTATAAGCAAATACCATATTAGCTAGGGCTCCTTGTGCTTGCCAAACACATGGTACAGAAAGTAAGCGTTTACCCCCCTGAGGATTAATGTAATTATACCCTCAGGTGTTACAGATTATTGCAATGGAATGAAATGTATCACGGAAAACTTTCTTTGTAATTCAAAAACCTTTAAAAATAAATGTTGTAAGTATAAAATTAATCACTCAAATACGTGTACTGTAGCGCTAAACTGTGCGTCTTGTTGCAACGTAATCTCTGTGGAAGTGTCGTAGTTATCGTCCTCCGAAAGCTAAGTTCTGCAGAAGTCAATGTACTTACCTTATGATAAACAAAAGTGAAATGCTTTGCGTATAGATATCTTAGTTATTACGCTTATTGGCGTGATGAAGAAAGTACTGTACAGTAACGTATTGTTGTGCCACGAAAAAGGCTGTCTCATTGTTGCTATACCACAAAAGGTACTACTAAAACATCTTTTACTTTCGAGAATAATGCAGAAAAACTGTGCAGATATAAAACAGAAACACCGCAAAAGCAACATTATAAATTGTCACTCATTAGTAGCGTCGTGATAAAACCGTGTAGTTGTCACATAAACTAACCACTGTGTCATCTGGTATCTCACAGAAAGTACTTTAAATCCAGAATGTATTTTCAAGTGAACCAAAATGTTGCATTAAAATCTCATTAGCAGTACCAGTATATGTTCTAAGTATGTAAGCCTTATAGTCGTTACGTAATCGTGCAACTAACAAGCAAGAATGTACACACACAATAACACTGTGTCGTCTGTTCACAGTAACAATGGATTCGTAATTTCTGTTTAAAAATGTTCCCTAGGTTCTAGGGTGGATAGTTAACTTCAAAACATTGTTGCATGTTAACAGTTTCTCAGTGTGACAAATTGTACTAGTAGCGTGAAGTGAAAAGTTTTATGGCAAAGACTAAGTTAAAAATCAGATTATCTTTCAATAAACGGTTTTAAATGTGAAATGTGGTGTAAACCTTTACTCTTCCTAGTACGCAGAGTTTCAACTTCAACGCAATTATCATGTGGTATACGTCGGATTCTGTAAGGTCCATTGTAAACTAGAAAGAATTTGTGACTCAAGTGTTTCTTCTTAAATGACAATGAATGAGCTTTAATGAGAACTTTCTGACCAATATATAATTTCTTTGCATTTGCTTTACCGTGTAGTTTTCTCCTTTTGTCTGCTGCAGATTTTATATTTTTAATAACCAAATCAATTATGTCTTTGTGTCGAAGTTTACGTGTATTCGGGAAAGGTACAAGGTCTCTGATTTTGTTCGGTGGTTCTTCATTCTTCAGTACAAGAGTAGGTGGTGAAACAGTTGAGTCATGAGGCATTTCATTCAGCACGTTTTGAAATAAGTGTAAATATCTGTCCCAATACTGATGCTTTCTGTGACAATAAAGTCTGCAAAGCTTAGTTATTTCTTTCATAATCCGTTCGGAGGGGTTACAATATGGTGAGTACAATGAAATAAAAACAGGTTTGATTTTATGGTTCCGAAGCATGCGTGACCAAACACCAGATCTGAATTGAGGTCCGTTATCTGAAATGACTTTACTAACGTGTCCAACTTCACGTAAATTTTTTATAACAAAGCCGTTGGATACAGACCGGCCAGTGGCTTTACGTAACGGTGTGAAAGAAACAAATTTGGAAGTAAGTACAACAGCGACTAGAACGTACGAAAATCCATTAGATGTTCTGACAAGCAGTCCCAAGAGATCAACAGCAGCAAATTCTTTTAATTTAGAAGGAGTGATAGGAAACAATGGAGCACGATGTGAGATAGTAGATGGTTTCACCTTTTGACAAAGTTTACAAAAAATGGTTCAAATGGCTCTGAGCACTATGGGACTCAACTGCTGTGGTCATAAGTCCCCTAGAACTTAGAACTACTTAAACCTAACTAACCTAAGGACAGCACACAACACCCAGCCATCACGAGGCAGAGAAAATCCCTGACCCCGCCGGGAATCGAACCCGGGAACCCGGGCGTGGGAAGCGAGAACGCTACCGCAGACAAAGTTTACAAATAGACAAGACTCTTCGAATTCTCTTTTCCATATTGTTAAAATAACAAGTCGTCCGAAGAATATGATAACATTTTCGTGGGCCAAAATGTGCATAGCTGAAATGAATGTACCAAATGAGCTTATTAACAAAATCGTCAGCAAAGCAAAGTACCCATAGCTTGTCATCAACAGTGCAGCGTTTGAAGAGTATGTTGTTTCTAACCAGATAATAATGCCGAATCTGAGTGTGCGGCTTTTCATGCCATTTACTTTTGATGTCTTTCCAAATCGGATCTTTATCTTGTTCATGAGCAATGTCCTTTAAAGATGTGGTGATGAAGTTTTCAAAGGCGACTTTCTGAATGTAAAGAATACTGAAATTTTTTTCGAGGTTGCCTTCTGTGTTCCTTTTCTCAAGCCCAGCCGGTGCGCGTGACAGTGCGTCCGCAACAACGTTCTCCTTGCCGGGAATGTAGACTATTGTGAAGTGGAATTCTTGCAGAAACAATGCCCAACGTTTTAACCTGTCACGATTTAATTTTGAAGACATAAGAAAACTGTGATGCACGATGATCACTGTATACTTTTACGTGCTTGCCAGAAAGAAAGAAACGGAATTTGTTAAATGCCCAAACGATAGCTAAAGATTCTAGTTCAGTAACGGAATATTTTTTTTCAGATTTTGTTAGCACTCGGCTAGCAAAAGCAATGGTTTTCTGAACAGTAGTGTCATTTTCTGTGGCTTCTTGAAATAAATGGGCATCAAGACCGACTTTAGAAGAATCCGTGCTAAGGCAGAAATCTTGTGACAGATCTGGATGAGCTAGTATTGGCGCGTTAAGTAGCGATTCTTTCAAAGAATTGAATTCCAATTGTGCTTGTTCGTCCCAGTTCCAAATAGTATTTTTTCCAGTGAAAGAACAAAGTTTTGGTGTAACTAGAATTTGCATATTCAGAAAACGACGGTAAAAATTTACGAGACCTAGAAAACTGCGGACTTGTCTTTTTGTGGATGGAACTGGAATGGCTCTGATTGCTTCTAACTTTTCAGGATCCGGCTGAATGCCTTCAGAAGAAATAATATGTCCCAAAAACCTCACCTTTAACCTACCGAATTCAGACTTTTCCAAGTTAACTGTAATTCCAGATTCTGCAAAAATACGTAACAAACTGTTGAGGATGCGATTATGTTGTTCCCATGAAGCTTCTGCTATTAGAATATCATCCACATATAAGGTGATGTGACGTTTTAAGAACTCAGGTAATATGGAATTTAGCCCGCGAATGAATGCTGCCGAAGAAATGTTCAAACCAAAAGGAAGTTTCCGAAATTGATAAACGCCGAAACAAAGAAAAAGCTGTGTATTTTCTACATTCTGGATGAAGTTCGATCTGATAAAAGCTGGATCTGAGATCAATAGAAGACAACACTATTACACCATTAAAATTTTGAAGAAGTTCTTCCAACGTTTGCGGCCTGTCTGTTTCAGCAATAATGATAGTATTGATTTGTCTCGAATCTAAGACAAGCCTGATCGATCCATTTTTCTTCTCAACAACATGTAATGGATTGTTGTATGAGCTTACTGCAGGCTCAATAATGCCCTCGTCAAGCATAGATTGTATTTCTGTTCTAACACGGTCCCTATAATGCGCCGGAATTACGTATGGTCTAACACAAAATTTAGTATGCTCACGAACACGAAATTGGTATTGAAATCCCTTGATTGTTCCTGTTTTGTGAGTAAAAACTGTGGAATGTGCTTGTAAAATCTCAAAAAGGTCCTGCCTATCAGTGTCATTACAACTCTCAATCGCTTGAATTTTATTCCGAATTAACTCATTAGTATCAAATATGCCGTCGATATCATCCCTGTCAGTACTTGCAGAGTGATTGTTAGTGTCTAGTTCCGTAGAAAATTCCGAACTGTTGTCTAACAGAAGGTAAAGCCGATTAATTTCCTCGTCATGGTTTGAGAGCCAATCTTCAAATTTCAAAGCTATTGACTTACCTTCTTTCTCTAAACTTATTTCAGCATCGTGAAAGTTTAAGATTGCTTTGTATTCATCCAAAAAGTCTACTCCCAATATAATTTCCGTCGACAATAATGGAACAATAAGAAAGCTCATAGAAAAGCTGTGGCTTTGACAAAAGAATTCTAAGTTGGTTTGTTGGCGTACATCTACACTTTTTCCAAAGATTGCACCTTGTAATTTAATCTTACGTAACGGAAGTGTGGGACAATCGTTCGATTTGTTGCATTTGCTAAAGGCTGTTTCACTAATTACTGAAATGGGACTGCCAGAGTCAAGTACTGCCGTAAATTTTACGTCATTTACTGTAATGTGAATCACAGGATATGCAATGTTGTTATGTTTTACGTCGTGTTCCTGGAGTAAGATGTCCCCAATGTCTTCCATTTTTACGTAATTACTAGCTACGGCAGCTGCGTCGTCAGTTTCATACGTACGTTTTGTGGCTGCCACCGGTATAAGTCATTGCCTATTGTCCCTTTGTTGGCGCGCGTCGTTATTGGGGTAGCGCCTAGAACCGCTCGACCACTTCGGCCGGCTGACGTGGGCAGATTAAACAAATAACGAGAAGTTACAGAATGGAATTGGTGAAAAAAGAATTTTGTGGCATGACTTGACTAAATCAAGGGATCGTTTGAAAGGACACTTCCTGAGGCATCAACGAAGTGTCAGTTTAATAATGGAGGGAAGTGTAGTGGGTGAAATGTGTAGAGGGCTGCCCAGACGTGAATACAGTGAGCAGGTGCATAAGGATGTATGTTGCATTAGTTATTCAGAGATGCAGAGGCCTACAAAGGATACACCAGTGTGGACAACTGCATCGAAGCAATGTGTAGACTTAAGACCACAACAGCAACAACAATAACAACAACAACAACAAAAACGAAACTAAATTTTATGTCTTCAACACAATTATTTCATTACTTTTTCTGACCCATTTCGTACACTGGCCGTCCTCAAAAGGACATGAGAGACCGACGAGATATTTTGAATGAATCTATTGCATGTGCTTTCGAAGATGGCTAGTGGCCGAAACGCTTAAGACAATATTTGGTAAAGACAAATATGTAGTTCAATTATATAACTGCAATTATGACCACAGCATCGCCTTCCGCGTTTGCTAAGGAAAATGGATTATATAAGTTGTTAGATTTAGTACATATAGAGAGACGATAATTGAATTACACAAGAGCAGTAAATGGACTCTGTTTCAAAAACAGTGGACTCGCGCAATGAGGCTCGACCATTTTGCCTGTTATCGACACAGGGTGTCAGACATTCCAAGACATTTGAGAATTTTGTAATTTCAAGTTCGGAGTCAGATAACAAATGACGAAAGAAAACTTTTTTCTTGTGATATAATTACCAATTAATAATTTTCTGATTTTTTCCTTTATTTTTACATCGAAACTTTCCTTATTGCCAAATTTCATGATTCTATGTCAAGGAGAAGTACCCTATGACATAAATGGCCGTATCTTTTGATTGCATTGGCTTCGAAGCTCAAAAATTTTACACCACAGAAGGACTATGAACTTTAGTATGTGATATAAATTGAAACTTGATACGTTTACCCGTTCCCGAGAAAAACGGGAATAACGGACGGAGGGACAGACAATCAGATAACAAATGGCAAATTTTTGGATGTAATATAGCAACAAATTAGCAGTTTCGGATTTTGCCCTTTACTTGTAATGTGAAGTCTATCTTCTTGTGAAATTTCACGATTGTACACCAACGGGAAGTACTCTATAGGTTTTGATGAGTGGATTTGCGAATAACTAAATTTGTAACATAAATATCCGTGTCTTTTGATTGTATTGAGTTAGAAGCTATCGTTTATTATACCCCAAAGAGACCATGGACCTTAGTATGAGAAAGAAATCTGAACTTGTTATTTCTAGCCGGCCGCGGTGGCCGATCGGTTCTAGGCGCTTCAGTCCGGAACTTCAGTCCGGAACCACGCGGCTGCTACGGCCGCTGGTTTAAATCCTGCCTTGGACATGGATGTGTGTGATGTCCTTAGGTTAGTTAGGTTTACTTAGTTCTAAGTCTAGGGGACTGATGATCTCAGATGTTAAGTCCCATAGTGCTTAGAGCCATTTGATTGTACTGATTGATTGAATCGAACCCGGAACCCCGTGATCCAGAGTTAGCAACGCTAGCCACTAGATCACGAGTTGCGGACGAAAACCTGGTGAAGCTTTGCACAGATGTGTTGAGCAATGTCTCTACTATGGCCGTAGATAGCGTCACGTCGCTCTTCTGTTCCGAGCGCACAGAGAATACATAAAAATACCTATAAAGTTATATATGAGCCTGCTGAGAGATTTCACCCGTGACATAAATGTGATGCACTTCGTTCTTCATAACAATTGTCGGCCGCACAATGCAGGGACAATTAAGTCGCTCCTGCAGCGTTTTCGATGGGAAGTGTCTGATGACCCATCACATAACCCCTTCGATTTTCATCTCTGTTCACATGAACCGCTGGGTGTGAAGACAACATTTCGGCACAGACAACGAGCTGCAGGCCAGTGTAGAAAATTGGTGAAAAGCACAGACGGCTGCCTTCTATGATGAGGGTATTGGAAGGTGGTACAACGCTACGACAAATGTCTAAGTCAAAATGGCGGCTACGCAGAGAAGTAGGTGGAAGGTGTAGCTAACTGTTACAAACAAAAGAATGTTGGTTTTCGCTCTGGTTTACTGTGCACGACCGATGGTATGTTAATAAACGACTAGCTCTTGTAAAATAATACAAGAACAGGCCATTAGGACAACGCTTTATGCTGAAAATGGTATAAGATTCAGTTTAATTTACAAGGGGAGGCCGACAATTGTGAAATTCAGATTCGATTCATACTGCGCATAATAAAAGCTCTTGGCCAGAGGTGTAATGTGGCAAAGCACCAAGATGCAATTCTCAGCCGTTGTCGAGAAAATCGACAGTTAAAAGAAACCGTTCCGGTGAAATTCTCTCTAGGAGTAATTATTCTCTACAGCGTCGCGGCGTAGCGGTAAGCGCTCGGGTTCGTAATCCGAATGTCGCCGGATCGAATCTCGCGCCATGCAACTTTTTTTATTATTTGTTTTTTTGTAATTCAAAAAATAAAACTTGAAATAAAACACAATATCACAAATAATATTCAAGTGGATACAATTTATTGATAAGTTCGGTATACACTCGCACATAATTAACTATTAGTGACCAGAAGTAGCTAGAGTATCGCACGAACCAGAGTGATAGTTATCATAGAAACATGGAAAGCAGAAAACAGCACGACATCGAGCACATCTGATAAACGATGCGTTTTTACAAGAACAATTGTTTTTTAAATTATCTGTTGGGGAAACACACCTGATTGACTGAAAAATTGTTCTATCGTTCGTCAGGTTTGATGCATACCACGCGTATCGTATCATATCGGCAAAAATCGGAGAAGACAATTGGTGGTGGACGATGGATTGGATTTATTTCAAGTATATATATAACTCGATCTCAAGGGACCCTCGCCGCCAGGAGGAAGGCATCGCCATAGAGTGGCCAGTCGGGACAACAGGAGGTCACCACACAAGATGGCAACAAGTCGCCAGCTGAGGCCATTGTATATCGACGCCGTCATGGAGTGGTAAGCTGGATTTTTGGGGCAGGGATCACCGAACAATCCTTAGGACTCTGCACTGAAGAGAATGCTGGACTGTGCAACACCTGTGCCTTTTCGTTATGTGACGTCTCATTCAGCCAAAAGTTATCACTCAGGGCTTGGTAGCCACAAGCCGGACGCTAATTGTAAAATAACACCGCGATGGTGCGGAAAGGCGGATAACATCTTACTTGGCTAGAACCAGGAAAAAGTTTGTGTTTTGGAATTGAATGTCGGTGCCCTTTGTAAAGAGCCGGTGCGCCATTACTCCGTCGCTAGGCCACGACGTTTGTTGATCTGAGGACGGCAGAATATAGCAGGAAAGACATTGATTAGCCAGTGCTGAAACTAGGGGTTTTAGTGGGAGATAAGACGCTATTTTCCAAAAAAACAGCAGCACAGCTGCTGCTCGGATTGGCTGGCACTGAAACTGTTCTCGACCGTGCGAGATTGTTGATAAATTGTTAATACGTTGGTTACGAGGCTTTCCACTGGGAGCATGGCTAACAAACTTGATGAGGGGTAGGTGATTTGTTTTGGTGGTGTTCCTACGGAGAACTGGGGATGATGAGGATTTGTGAATAGATAGATATTGGTTCTTCGAAGAGGAAAGAGAGAGACTTAGCTTTGGACACTACACTGGGTAGCAGTGAGATGGAGGAGCTACATTAATTTAAGTATTACCTGTATTTTTCTTGTCACTTCTTCTTCCGTGTGTTTTTGCTTTTAGGAAGCTTTAATTGTCGAGTGCTGGTAATAGTGTTCCACAGATTTCGTGTTTGTTTTGAATACAGTCAGAGAGGGTCCCTTTAGTCAACCATAGTGCCAGTAGTGCTAGTGTTTGTTTTCAAAACAGTCCAGGGACAGGTAGTGCTATTTTCTTTGTTTTCTACAACAAGTGGCTAGCAATCACCGTTTAGTCAGTAGTCAGCCGCCTTTAGTGAATAAGCAGTATAGTTAAAAGTTGATTAACTCTCTACAGTAAATTGATTTCTTAGGATGGATAGGATGTGTGACTGCTGTGTACGGACGCAGGAGGAGCTGGCCACTGTTCGCGAACAGCTGAACGTGTTGATGGCCGCGGTCAGCCGTCTTCAGGCTGCTGCCTCGGAGTGTAGCGGCAGTGGGGAGTCTGGTACGTCGCATGGTACACCCCAGGTGTTAACATGCTTCACCCACTGTCCCTGCTGTCGAGACATCTTCGCGGGTACCGGACGCGGTTGGGCCACCCTCTCCCCAAGGGGAGTGGCGGGTTCAGCGGCGTTCGCGGCGCACGAGGCGGAGGGTCAATGTGGAGGCTGGCCGTGTGGCATCGCGCGCTCTGCCTGTGAGTGGACATGTGGCCGCTCCTTCAGAAAGGTCCGAGCAGGCACACGGGGGGAGGGGTTTGTTAGTTATTGGGAGCTCCAACGTTAGGCGGGTGATGGAGCCCCTTAGGGAAATAGCGGAAAGGTCGGGGAAGAAGGCCAGTGTTCACTCTGTCTCCTTGCCGGGGGGTCTCATCCGAGATGTGGAGGAGGCCCTGCCGGCGGCGATAGAGAGAACTGGGTGCACCCGACTGCAAGTTGTTGCTCATGTCGCCAGGAATGACTCCTGCCGTCTGGATTCAGAGGTCATCCTCAGTTCGTACAGGCGGTTGGCGGAATTGGTGAAGGCGGAAAGCCTCGCTCGCGGGGTGGAATCTGAGATAACTATTTGTAGTATCGTTCCCAGAACCGATCGTGGTCCTCTGGTTTGGAGCCGAGTAGAACGCTTACAAAAGAGGCTCAGGCGATTCTGCGGAGATCTGGGGTGCAAATTTCTCGACCTCCGCTATCGGGTGGAGAAATGTAGGGTCCCCCAGAATAGGTCAGGCGTGCACTACACGCCGGAAGTGGCTACAAGGGTAGCGGAGTACGTGTGGAGTGCAAATGGGCGTTTTTTAGGTTAAAAAATTCCCTCCCTAGGCCCGACAAGACGCCTCCTGAGACGCGGCAAGGTAGGAGTAGGCAAAATGCAACAGGGAATAACAATATTAATGTGCTAATAGTAAACTGCAGGAGCGTCTATAGAAAGGTCCCAGAACTGCTCTCATTAATAAACGGTCACAATGCCCATATAGTACCAGGGACAGAAAGTTGGCTGAAACCAGATGTAAACAGTAACGAAATCCTAAACTCAGATTGGAATGTATACCGCAGAGACAGGCTGGACAGTGAAGGGGATGGCGTGTTTATAGCGATAAGAAGTGCAATAGTATCGAAGAAAATTGATGGAGATCCGAAATGTGAAATAATTTGGGTGAAGGTCACGGTTAAAGCAGGCTCAGACATGGTAATTGGATGTCTCTATAGGCCCCCTGGCTCAGCAGCTGTTGTGTCTGAGCACCTGAAGGATAATTTGGAAAATATTTCGAGTAGATTTCCCCACTATGTTATAGTTCTGGGTGGAGATTTTAATTTGCCGGATATAGACTGGGAGGCTGAAACGTTCATAACGGGTGGCAGGGACAAAGAATCCAGTGAAATTTTTTAAAGTGCTTTATCTGAAAACTACCTTGAACAGTTAAACAGAGAACTGACTCGTGGCGATAACATATTAGACCTTCTGGTGACAAACAGACCCGAACTATTTGAAACAGTTAACGCAGAACAGGGAATCAGCGATCATAAAGCGTTTACGGCATCGATGATTTCAGCCGTAAATAGAAATATTAAAAAAGGTAGGGAGATTTTTCTGTTTAGCAAAAGTGACAAAAAGCAGATTACGGAGTACCTGACGGCTCAACACAAAAGTTTTGTCTCGAGTACAGATAGTGTAAAGGATCAGTGGACAAAGTTCAAAACCATCGTACAATATGCGTTAGATGAGTATGTGCCAAGCAAGATCGTAAGAGATGGAAAAGAGCCACCGTGGTTCAACAACCGAGTTAGAAAACTGCTGCGAAAGCAAAGGGAACTTCACAGCAAACATAAACATAGCCAAAGCCTTGCAGACAAACAAAAATTACGCGAAGCGAAATGTAGTGTGAGGAGGGCTGTGCGAGAGGCGTTCAATGAATTCGAAAGTAAAGTTCTGTGTACTGACTTGGCAGAAAATCCTAAGAAATTTTGGTCTTATGTCAAAGCGGTAGGTGGATCAAAACAAAATGTCCAGACACTCTGTGACCAAAATGGTACTGAAACAGAGGATGGCAGACTAAAGGCCGAAATACTAAATGTCTTTTTCCAAAGCTGTTTCACAGAAGAAGACTGCACTGTAGTTCCTTCTCTAGATTTTCGCACAGATGACAAAATGGTAGATATCGAAATAGACGACAGAGGGATAGAGAAACAACTAAAATCGCTCAAAAGAGGAAAGGCCGCTGGACCTGATGGGATACCAGTTCGATTTTACACAGAGTACGCGAAGAAACTTGCCCCCCTTCTTGCAGCGGTGTACCGTAGGTCTCTAGAAGAGCGTAGCGTTCCAAAGGATTGGAAAAGGGTACAGGTCATCCACGTTTTCAAGAAGGGACGTCGAACAGATGTGCAGAACTATAGACCTATATCTCTAACGTCGATCAGTTGTAGAATTTTGGAACACGTATTATGTTCGAGTATAATGACTTTTCTGGAGACTAGAAATCTACTCTGTAGGAATCAGCATGGGTTTCGAAAAAGAAGGTCATGTGAAACCCAGCTCGCGCTATTCGTCCACGAGACTCAGAGGGCCATAGACACGGGTTCACAGGTAGATGCCGTGTTTCTTGATTTCCGCAAGGCGTTCGATACAGTTCCCCACAGTCGTTTAATGAACAAAGTAAGAGCATATGGACTATCAGACTAACTGTGTGACTGGATTGAAGAGTTCCTAGATAACAGAACGCAGCACGTCATTGTCAGTGGAGAGAAGTCTTCCGAAGTGAGAGTGTTTTCAGGTGTGCTGCAGGGGAGTGTCATAGGACCGTTGCTATTCACAGTATACATAAATGACCTTGTGGATGACATCGGAAGTTCACTGAGGCTTTTTGCAGATGATGCTGTGGTGTATCGACAGGTTGTAACAATGGAAAATTGTACTGAAATGCAGGAGGATCTGCAACGAATTGACGCATGGTGCAGGGAATGGCAATTGAATCTCAATGTAGAAAAGTGTGATGTGCTGCGAATACACAGAAAGATAGACCCCTTATCATTTAGCTACAAAATAGCAGGTCAGCAACTGGAAGCAGTTAATTCCATAAATTATCTGGGAGTAGGCATTAGGAGTGATTTAAAATGGAATGATCATATAAAGATGATCGTCGGTAAAGCAGATGCCAGACTGAGATTCATTGGAAGAATCCTAAGGAAATGCAATCCGAAAACAGAGGAAGTAGGTTACAGTACGCTTGTTCGCCCACTGCTTGAATACTGCTCAGCAGTGTGGGATCCGTACCAGATAGGGTTGATAGAAGAGATAGAGAAGATCCAACGGAGAGCAGCGCGCTTCGTTACAGGATCATTTAATAATCGCGAAAGCGTTACGGAGATGATAGATAAACTCCAGTGGAAGATTCTGCAGGAGAGACGCTCTGTAGCTCGGTACGGGCTTATGTTAAAGTTTCGAGAACATACCTTCACCGAAGAGTCAAGCAGTATATTGCTCCCTCCTACGTATATCTCGCGAAGAAACCATGAGGATAAAATCAGAGAGATTAGAGCCCACACAGAAGCATACCGACAATCCTTCTTTCCACGAACAATACGAGACTGGAATAGAAGGGAGAACTGATAGAGGTACTCAAGGTACCCTCCGCCACACACCGTCAGGTGGCTTGCGGAGTATGGATGTAGATGTAGATGTAGATGTAGATGTTCGGAGACTGCAGTTTCCAGATTGGGCTTATATCCAACACCTAAAAGACAGATATGAGTGAAAAGTCAGCATGTGCATTTCACGTCGCAGCAGATAGGGAACGTGGTAAGGTCTTACTGCAAAAGGAAGGGGATTTGAGGGTGGTCAGAAAGATCAGGCGCGTATTCGTAAATTAATGGGAACTTGTTCCAGGACTGTACTAAGTAACTCGCGGCTCACTAATAACTCAGGCGTTCTTGGTTTCGGCATGTGACGTCCTTTACCCAACAGCAGATCGAAGCAATCATGTACCTATCAGAATCGCGTATTTGTTTGGTTGTCCGACAAACTATGAATCAGTAATCTGCTCCTCCTTTTAGCCAACACCTTCAGGCTTTGTCGCGTCTTATTACGTCTTTTAATCGTTGTGTGTTATAATTCCTTCAGATTATCCGGAGTTAATGTTTTGCCACTATCAAAATCATGTTTTTGTCCTTAAGTGATCTCAGGCTAATAATAAACCTGGGTTACTTTGGAACAGTCTTTAATTTCAATAGCTAGACGAACCCCCTGTACTCTCTTAGCCACGCTGATTTTTTTAAAGACCACACCCCATGCTTACTTGTTACTATTTTTTTCATTATGTGTCATCAATCATGCTTTTATTGTGTTTCGATTGGGTGGCAGCTTCTTGATTTCACGTCTGACTGTTGGGGAACTATGTGCACTTCAATAGGGTTCTGTTGATGTAGACTGTAGATTAAAACTGAAGAAACTGAAAAAAGGTGGGAATTTGAGGAGATGGGACTTGAATAAACTGAAAGAACCAGAGGTTGTAGAGCGCTTCAGGGAGAGCATTAGGGAACGATTGACAAGAATGGGGGAAAGAAATACAGTAGAAGAAGAATGGGTAGCTTTGAGAGATGAAATAGTGAAGGTAGCAGAGGATCAAGTAGGTAGAAAGACGAGGGCTAATAGAAATCCTTGGGTAACAGAACATATATTTAATTTAATAGATGAAAGGAGAAAATATAAAAATGCAGTAAATGAAGCAGGGGAAAAGGAATACAAACGTCTCAAAAATGAGATCGACAGGAAGTGCAAAATGGCTAAGCAGGGATGGCTAGAGAACAAATGTATGGCTGTAGAGGCGCTTATCACTAGGGGTAAGATAGATACTGCCTACAGGAAAATTAATGAGACCTGTGGAGAAAAGAGAACCACTTGCATGAATATCAAGAGCTCAGATGGAAACCCAGTTCTAAGCAAAGAAGGGAAAGCAGGAAGGTGGAAGGAGTATATAGGGGGTCTATACAAGGGCGATATTCTTGAGGACAATATTATAGAAATGGAAGAGAATGTAGATGAAGATGAAATAGGGGATATGATACTGCGTGAAGAGTTGGACAGAGTACTGAAACACCTAAGTCGAAACAAGGCCCCGGGAGTAGACAACATTCCATTAGAACTACTGACGGCCTTGGGAGAGCCAGTCCTAACAAAACTCTACCATCTAGTGAGCAAGATGTATGAGACAGGCGAAATACCCTCAGACTTCAAGAATAATATAATAATTCCAATCCCAAAGAAAGCAGGTGTCGACAGATGTCAAAATTACCGAACTATCAGTTTAATAAGCCACGGCTGCAAAATACTAACACTAATTCATTACAGACGAATGGAAAAACTAGTAGAAGTCGACCTCGGGGAAGATCAGTTTGGATTCCGTAGAAATATTGGAACACGTGAGGCAGTACTGACCCTACGACTTATCTTATAAAAAAATTAAGGAAAGGCAACCCTACGTTTCTAGCATTTGTAGACTTAGAGAAAGCTTTTGACAACGTTGACTGGAATACTCTCTTTCAAATTGTAAAGGTGACAGGGGTAAAATACAGGGAGCGAAAGGCTATTTACAATTTGTACAGAAACCAGATGGCAGTTATAAGAATCGAGGGGCATGAAAGGGAAGCAGTGGTGGGTAAGGGAGTGAGCCTATCCCCGATGTTATTCAATCTGTATATTGAGCAAGCAGTAAAGGAAACACCAAAAGAAAAATTCGGGGTAGGAATTAAAATCCATGGAGAAGAAATAAAAAATTTGAGGTTCGCCGATGACATTGTAATTCTGTCAGAGACAGCAAAGGACTTTGAAGAGCAGCTGAACGGAATGGACAGTGTCTTGAAAGGAGGATATGAGATGAACATCAACAGAAGCAAAACGAGGATAATGGAATGTAGTCGAATTAAATCGGGTGATGCTGCGGGAATTAGATTAGGAAATCAGAGGCTTAAAGTAGTAAATGAGTTTTGCTATTTGGGGAGAAAAATAACTTATGATGGTCGAAGTAGAGAGGAAATAAAATGTAGACTGGCAATGGCAAGGAAAGCGTTTCTGAAGAAGAGAAATTTGTTAACATCGAGTATATATTTAAGTGCCGGGAAGTCGTTTCTGAAAGTATTTGTATGGAGTGTAGCCATGTATGAAAGTGAAATGTGGACGATAAATAGTTTAGACAAGAAGAGAATAGAAGCTTTCGAAATGTGGTGCTACAGAAGAATGCTGAAGATTACATGGGTATATCACATAACTAATGAGGAGGTATTGAATAGAGTTGGAGAGAAGAGAAATTTGTGGCACAGCTTGACAAGAAGAAGGGACCGGTTGGTATGACATGTTGTGAGGCATCAAGGGATCACAAATTTAGCATTGGAGGGCAGCGTGGAGGGTAAAAATCGTAGAGGGAGACCAAGAGATGAATACACTAAACAGATTCAGAAGGATGTAGGTTGCAGTAGGTACTGGGAGATGAAGAAGCTTGCACAGGATAGAGTAGCATGGAGAGCTGCATCAAACCAGTCTCTGGACTGAAGCCGGCCGGAGTGGCCGTGCGGTTCTAGGCACTACAGTCTGGAGCCGAGCGACCGCTCCGGTCGCAGGTTCGAATCCTGCCTCGGGCATGGATGTGTGTGATGTCCTAGGTTAGTTAGGTTTAATTAGTTCTAAGTTCTAGGCGACTGATGACCTTAGAAGTTAAGTCGCATAGTGCTCAGAGAAGAGCCTGGACTGAAGACCACAACAACAAACAACGATGTAGACCGCAATGGCATGTACGAAAGAGGCCACGAGATTGTTAGGATCTTACAACTTTAATACACACTCGGCTCACAGCCGCGCAAGCTCTTACCACTTTATCCGACCAGAAACAGCAAAGAAAAGACCACGCTACCTTACCAAATACAGCGATCCAAAGACCTCAATAGTTCCCCTGCCTGTTTCCTCCTCAATGATAAGGAGGTCAAATGAGTTTCTGCACGCCTGACTACCACTCCAAACACAAATTTATGCAAGTTTCAAGTATTACAACTATGTACAAAACGGATGTTTCAACAGTATTAACTAAATGTTATTTTCTTTTAGTCAGACGATGTTAAAATATTAACATAACAATACCCATTATATTCTACATAAATCAGAATAGCGGTTTCTAGTCAGCAGCCTGTCATTTATTCTTCCTGCTTGTGTACTACATTACTCATATATCGTCTTTATAGTTGTTATTCCATAAATTTCTTATTAAATGAATATATCATTAAAAATCGTAATAATGAATTGACATGAAGACTGTCTTTTCGTGTAACTGAGGAGAACTATTTCTTTTGGCACTCAGCAATCCTACCATACACTTTGTAAAGGGAAACGGGTCTTGAAACGAGCGATGAAATGCCAGGACAGTAATTAGACCACTTGCTGGAGTCAAGTAGGCGCTGTTCAGTGACCCTCAAGATGAGTGGACTTCAACTACTTCTACGTCACAAAACTAGGCTGGTCGCCAGGGAGAACTGCAGCTCTACCTGCTGCCTACTACGACAGCTGGTCATTGCCTTCATTCCAGGCAATTCAGTGCGGCACGCTAATTCTGTGTCTCCCGCAAAATCAGATATCTGTAGCAGTATTTAAGCCCACCCGAATCAGCCCATCAGCATTCAGCCAGCTGGGTAGTGTGTGATAACCAGTCTTTGTCAACCAGAGCCGCCACCATTGTCACTGCCACTGCTTGGCCATGTCCCACAGAACTCCTTCCGTCTGCTCATTGGGCAACCAACACTCCACTAGCTGCCCGCCCTTGCTCTTCAGCGACAGTCCAGACTGCGACTGTGGGCAACGCCATCGCCGTGTAGCTGGGACACGGCGATCTTCTGCTTCCCTCGACACTACCAGCAGAGCAAACCTCATCTTCCGTTGCAGGGGAACTGCTGACGATTAAGATGACGATGGACAACCAGAAGACAGCTGCCAGCACCACAGCTCCGTAGCAGCGCCTTTCCGAAGGGGGAAAAGAAGTGGATGGATAGAAGACAGAGGATTCGACAGGAACTGCAAGTTATACAAGTAGAAGCCTGAACTTTAATTTCACTCATTGCTTTCTCTACACCTTTTGGTTTTACCTTTCTCTTGTTTCCCATACTGTCGGGGTTAGATACTATTGTAGTGTTCGGTAATGGACTAAGTGCCAAACAATAAATGCCAATAACATGCTTCCAGTGTAATACACCAGAGCACACTGCCCCATAAACTGAGTCACGTTCTGTAGTGTGTGGGATTTGCTATAAACAGGGCATTACGCCGGCCAATGCAGAGAATGGGCATGGCTCAGGCATGGAAAACGGTGGGTACCCCGAAAATTTCGGTAATTTCGCAACGATAATCCAGAAGAGGCACTAGGTATTTTGCTGTAAATGGTAACTGTATAAAGTAAATGCTTAAGGATGAGAAAGAACTTAGGAGTAACATGTACATTAGTAATTAAAGATAGGCATTATGCATGGTTTAAGATCATGGCTAAGCCAAGAGTATTAGAAAGTGTACTATGGGAGATGCTGACACTCAGAGAGAATAGTTATTTAGTTAAAGTAGATGAAAGCCGATAAATTAGAACAAGAGTAGAAAGCCGCAACGGTATTGTGTGGTTAGGTTTGACTGTCTTCACATCATGCGGCATTGTCTCAAAACAGCAAAAGCGTTGAGATACGACACACATGGTAGATGGTCGTTAGACATAACATCATCAATTAAAACGCTCCAGGTCCGTCGAGAATCGACGTTCGTGATAGTGGTAGACTCACCAGCGATATCCGACCAAACGAAAGAAGTGACAAACTGAAGTGTATAACATGTTGCAAGACATGTGATGGTAAAGTAATTAGAGAGATTTTTTTATGCCCGTCATAGTGGCTGTAGTTGAGGAATAATTAAGGACAGCAGAGATGCGGCTCTTATAGTATCTGTAGCTTATACAGTGATAGGATTAATGTACAGCACAGGTGGAGCTGGGAGGATTATAGGATTATTGTACAGCACAGGTGGTCCGGGTATAGCGCCAGTAGCTGTGTCAGTGATATCAGAGCGCTCATGCAGTAGGGATATTGGAAAATTCTCTCGTACTGAGAGGTACTCTTGAAATTAAAAGAGTAATAGTTGTTGGAAGTCTGAATACCTTCCCCAGTTATGGTGTCGTGAGACATGGATCTCCTACTGTTGTCAACAAAGCTTTCCGAATTATAAGCTGTACGAATTTGGAGCAAAAGTACAGTGCACAAACCATAGATTTCAAGCAAGTCAGTATCATCAAACAATAGGACAGGACACATACCATTCTGCTTGTATAGGTCATTTCTGTTCAACATAGGTTAAGGCAGTATTGAGCCAACAGTTAATGTATTCTCCTTGTCAGTCAACAATGATAAGTGGTAAGCTATTAGCATAAACATGTAGAAGATGATACGAGGAGGAACAGAAGAGAGAAAGTCAGATTGTAATGCTAGGAAGCCCTTCTGATACCTCTTCCCTCCCACACATTGGAGCTAAGAGCTGCTCTCCAATGAGAAATAATTTGACGAAGGACAAGTAAACTGTTTACAAAGACATCTGTGTAGGACCAGGTGCTGGTGAAGTTGGACAGAGGGTGTACATTGTAGAAAGGACAATTTGACAGCACGAGAGGAAGTGGGAATGTGAAGTGTAAGTAATTGTAAATAAAATAGTATCTGTGTTTCAGGTAAATCAGAGAGCGACTATTCTTCGTATAAGGGGTGAAATATAAAGGGAAACGGAACTTGAAGCCAGCAACAGGTGACAGGCCATGTACTACACACAGCTAGGCATTTTCCAGCGACTCTTGAGTTGAGTGGACTTCTAATATTCACTCGCCTCAACTGTCTGTGAAACGAAAACAGGCCGGTCAACAGGAAGAACTGCAGCTCGAACCACTGTCAATTACGACAACTGGTCATTGCCTTCATTTCAACTAACTCGCCGTGGCACATTAACACCGTTCCTCCCGCAAAGTCATTGAGCTGTAACAGCGTTTAAACCCACCTAAAAGCAGCCCATCAGCATTTGCCCCGCTCCACAGTATATAATACCCTGCTCCTGAGTGTCAGTGAAGACTTTTAGACTGGGCAACACCATCATCATGTAACTGGGGCACCAAGACCTGCTATGCCAGCCACCAACACCTGCTGTACAGCACCACAGAAAGCCACAAGTGGTGCTTGACTGCTGCTGCCAGTTCTGCATCAGCATACCAGAGATGCCAACTCAGCAGTGTCGCCAAAGCAGCACATGTTTACCATACTCTTCACTATGTTGCCTGCTGCTGCATCACCAGAAAATTACGTGAAGACGGAAATGCACTCAGATGACTGTATGAGTTGCTGGATTGATTAAAAACTTAATGAGTTCACCCTCATGCCTGTCTACAGCAATTTCGGATCAGTCACATGATTTGAGTCCAAGCTGTATAAATTAGTAAAGAAGTAATAGAGAAACTATTATACTCCCACCAGAAGGTTCTTCTGCTGCTCCACACACCCATCACATCTACACTGGAAAATCACATGCCCATCACGTACAACAAATTTTTTTCAATAACGATTTCATTTATAATGAACAGTTTCAGTATTACAGCAATATAGAAATGCACTCGTTGTCTCATCTTGACGTTTGCCCATTGGGTTTCCTACACGCAGGGACAGGGGCTTGTCTACATGCAGGAGCAATGATGTCACAAACTACACTCCCTTTTCTGTCATGTGACAAGCCGCATACACCCTTACTTATCACATGACAAATCACGTCCCCTCTCATCCCCTTCCTTCTAACCTCCCCCTATCTCCAGCTAATCAAAATTCAAGATTGTAAAAATAACTCAGTTGAAACTTCCTAGCAGATTAAAACTGTGTGCCCGACCGAGACTCGAACTCGGGACCTTTGCCTTTCGCAGGCAAGTGCTCTACCATCTGAGCTACCGAAGCACGACTCACGCCCGGTCTCATAGCTTTACTTCTGCCAGTATCTCGTCTCCTACCTTCCAAACTTTACAGAAGCTCTCCTGCGAACCTCAGTTGTCCTAATAGGGAATTAAAAATCCAAGATGGCAGAAGTAGCACAATTATGCTTCATACCCCAACCACTACCCTCTCCAGCATACTACGTAATATCAGTATGACCTTATTGTAAAGTTGTCTTTGTAATGTCATTTAGCCTGAAGACGTGGTTTAACCCTCGAAACATGTCGCTAAATAAATAAGTAATATACTAGTTGACAAAGTTTGTGACTGGTAGCGGTAATTTAAAAAACGCTTTACATATTTTTTTGAGACAGTCTCGGTCGAAAAATAGTGAAAATGGCTTCAAATTCTTTAATACCAAGAAACCAAGATGTTCGAGTATTTCAGGCATACAAACACATTAAAATAACAATACTGAAAACTAACCTAAGCATAAAGTTCAACAAAGTCTGTTTGAAAGAGGATTTGACCCCAAATACGTTAAACTAAAAACAAACAACAATTCTTTCCTTGCCAAATTGGCTCAAAAGAAAGGTGAGAAAATATGGTTGAAACCTGAGGTGAAACAACAGTACAAAAAGAAAGACCACTTAAATATGTTAGCATATAAATTGCACTTAGAATTACTACTACTCACACACCCACCTCAAGTACCTTACTTCCAAGATGACATAAATGAAGCTCTAAACGAAAATTACAACAGAATTAAAGCAACACATATGAAGAAACTAGGTCAACTCAGACAATAAAACACTTACCTCATCCACAACACCAAAAGTCAGACTTCCCATAAATTTTTCCCACGAGTAGTCAATTCCACAAACATTCACTCTAACAACAACGAACTCTCTGTACTAAACAATGGCCTTAAACATTACCTTAAATCTGAACTCAATCAGCAGAACATTAAAGACATAATTTGCTCAGTCAAAATGGCAGCAGATATAGCCAAACTAAATAAAAATAAACAATCAGTAATAGGACATAAAACTACCAAATTAATATAGAAACACAGTTTTAATCTGCCAGGAAGTTTCATATCAGCGCACACTCCGCTGCAGAGTGAAAATCTCATTCTGGTAATATAGAAACACCTTAACACTAATCCACTAAGAGGAGCTAAAGAAGAGAACCAGTTACTTAAAAACATTAACAAGTACGTCAATGAGGGTAATGTACTAGCAGTAAAATCCGACAAAGTCAATACAGTAGTTATCATGGACAAACGTGAATATATTAATAAAACACTTGAGTTCTTTCAGAATAACCATATACAAGAAATCTCTCAAGACCCCACACAGAAATTCAACAGTAAACTAAAGAAACAGCTGAATAAAACATGCTTCTAATTAACAAGGGATGAAACACAGAGATTAACAATTATGAACCCAACAGCCCCAAAGTTAAGAGCCCAGTATAAGATCCATAAACCTAACATCCCTATCAGACCAATTGTCAATGCTGTAAATCATCCAGGCTACAAAGTTATGCGTAAGCTGCATTCAATTTTACAAAAATATATAAATTTAAAACCTTGTTTTCAATGAAAAATGCTACCAAGCAATTCAAAGTATTAAAGATCTTCATATCCCATCCAATGCAAAGCTCATCTTCCTTGGCATAGTAAACCTATATAGCAGCATACCCATCAAACAATCCATAGGTATAATCTAAAATAATTTATTAAAAGATCAGACTATGTCCACAGCTGAAGTAGTTGAATTAATAGAATTGCTAGGGCTTGTTCTTTCACACAATTATTTCACATTCAATGGCAAAATGAACAAACAAGATGTAGGCCTAGCAATGGGAAGTCCTCTAAGTGGAATCATTGGAGAAATTTTCATTGACTGCCTTGAAAATAAACTTCTCAACAACAAAGACATAATAACCCAGAAAATATTACACTCGTTCAGATATGTTGATGGTACATTTATTGTATAGAATTGAACTGATGAAGAAATAGAAACTCTATTAAACAGATTCAATAATTTACACGACAACATCCTGTTCACCATAGAACATGAGAAAGATAACAAAATTAATTTTCTAGACATGACAATAAGTAACACAGACCAAACCCTAAATATCAATGTATACAGAAAACCAACATACACAGACACAGTCATTAATAAATCTTCCACACATCCCAACTCACATAAACAAGCTGCATACAGATCCTTCTTGAACAGAGCACAGAAATTCCCACTTAATGCTACCGATTGTGAGGCGGAAATGAACACTATCAAATACTTGCACATAATAATAGCTATCATGAACATGAAATAGAGACACTATCACAACGCCCAAATAAAAATAACAACAAACATTGTGACAGAGATTCCTCACACAACATCCAAAAACCCAAGTACATTAAGTTACCATATTTAGGCGTCATATCAGACCAAATAGCTAAGCTGTTCAAAAAACAGACATCAGGATCACCTTTGCCACCAACAAAAACTTAAAGAAGAAACTGATACATGACATCTCACATCCCACAGAGAAACTTAACAAATCAGGAATTTATAAAATTACATGCAGTCATTGCAACAAATATTACATTGGCCAAATGGGAAGAAATTTTAAAACCCACTTTAATGAACACATTGACTGTTTCAGACTTGGCAAACCAAATAAATCAGCTATAGCGAAACATATAAATGCATCAGGACACAGTGTTACAATAGACAATGATCTCAAAGTACTACATAATTTAGAAAAGAGCTGAAAAATGGACATCATGGAAGAAATGAAAATATTCATCCCTGGCCACAGGGGGAATAACGAGATCCTGAATGAAATAACAGACTGCAAAAATTCACGTTTTTTCCAGTTTCACTACAGTACTCCTAGAATAAAAGATACATAACATGACAGTCGGTTGACTCTGGCCCAAGCAATAGCTTAGAAATATGTAAAATTAAATAGTTTATATCATGATGTGTTCAATAATATTGCAACAGGTGCTCAACTTGTAATGTATTTCGTCAACCTACATCTGTAATACGATAACAAGACGTGCAGACGACATGTAAACATCTGACACCACATAGATCGACAAATCGTTAGTAAAATCGAAACCAGCTGTATTTCGACTGCCATCTTGTCCACTGCCATACAGAACTGTTTGTGATCGTGTTTTCAAGTTACTGCTATATTAGTGACAATTTATGAACGGTGACCAAGAGAGCCACGGAAATGGATACAACGTAACACATCACAATGAGACTGGCACGCCAGAAGAACAAAGTGAGTGACCGTTACACAGCATTTTCGTGCAAACATCAGTCCTGCTTCCAAAGTGACATCGCCTCTTACTAAGTTTTCTCTTCTTCCACAGGATGACCACAGCATTTACAAAAAGACTATGTAATATCAGTATGACCTTATTGTAAAGTTGTTTTTGTGATGCCATTTAGCCTGAAGATGAGGTTTAACCCTCGAAACATGTCGCTAAATAAATAAGTACTATAATAGTTGACAAAGTTTATGACTGGTAGCGGTAATATAAAAAAAAGACAAAAAAAGAACATGGATCATGTCACCAGTTGTATCTGTAAATTTCATTGAAAACTGTATAACATTTGCTATGGAATTTTAGAATGAGTATAAAATACACTCGCATAAATAGTTAAAAGCCAGCATCTGCTTACGCAGTGTAATTAATGGATTAGTAATATGTAGTTGATAAATATGAGTTTTGTTTTAAATTCTGTTCTGAAAAACTTCAAAATACGAAATAAAATCAACTACTGATTTATGTTCTCACTGGTTGTCATTGTCAACTGATGGTTGCACTTGCAAGCCTTCTAAATTCCGTTAATGTACCATAGTGTAAGGTACAATAGAACCTCAAGCAACTATTTTCCATAGCTATGATATTTTTGAAATGTCACAGTGTTCTAAAGTGTCTGCAAAAGTATGTGAGTGTTGCAACAAAACGTAATTTTTACATCAAGTATTACAGTGTTATTTATCACATACACTTACATATCTGTCAAACTGATATCTGAAGCATATCTGTGGACTCTCGAATTAAGTGCCTCAATCCCATTTTCATAATGACACACATATGGTAGGCCCAAAAGATCGGAAATAACCTGACCAGGCCAAAAATAAATGTTTCCTAAAATACCAAGCAAACATACAGACATATAGGCATCCGAATGTAATTATTTAGGCCTGCCCTTGGTGTAAGCTGACCTCAAATTAAATATTTCAGTTTTACAATGATATCTAAATGTATAAGGTGTGTTCGATCTCATGCTGAGTAGTGTCATCACTTAACATTATTCAGTGAAAGTGTGTAGCCAGTTGACTTTGAAGAGCAGCCATAAGTATAGCATACTCATTTCTTACCTATATAAACACTTTCTTCTTTTTGAAGTGTATGATAGGTAGTTTGTATTTATGACACTGAACTGTTTCTGTTCCCATGCAGGAAGCTGGTTGATGTTTACATTTAGGATAGACTATTCATATCGTGTGTAGTTTGCCTGCAAAAGAAAGTTCAGTGCTACTTCGATTTTCTGAAGCCAGATGTAGAAGTGAAAACTTCGTTGTCTAATAAAAATGTCTCAAATATTTACTCGGCTTGTAACAACGTACTGTTTGCAATTGCTATATTATTCATATCACATGTAGCTTGCCTGAAAAATGTAGTTCAGTGCTAGTTCGATTTTGTTAAAGCAGATATAGAAGTGAAAAATTGGCTATCTTGTAGAGATGTCTCAAGTATTTACATGGATTATAATAACCTATTGTTTGCAATTTATTTCTAAAAACTTGTGAAATATGAAGTAGACCTTGAATTAAATGTTAATTTTTCCACTGTGTGTTACACCTTTAAAAGTCAAAGTTAGTTCTGAAATTTTTACTATAACATTTATATCTAATATTTTTCCTTTCATTCACTCTGCAATATCTTATAATAATGAGGCTGACGGAGAATTATTTTCTGCTCACACACATGTGAGATAAAATTTAATGAGGCAGAGGTGGGAAGAGAGAAAATATTTTCTGCAATGAAATGTTAGTGACGAGACAGTACAGAGAGCAATTTATTGTAACATCATTTGTAACATAGGTCAATTTGTCGTACGGAAGGCAATTTTTTGCAGTTTTGAATGCAATTTGTTACAGTTTTGAGGACATTTATTACAGATTTGTTGTAAGATGGATTAAATTGTTTCATAGAAGGCATTTTGTTACAGTTTTTGGTGTAACATGGATGGAAATTTGTTGCAGTTTTGCTGTATCATAGGTTAATTTCTTATATGGAGGGCAATGTTTGCAATTTCGCTGAAACATGGAGGAAAATTTGTTACAGTTTTTAGAATAATTCTTAATACCTTGGGACCAATTTCTAACAGTTTTGTATGAAGTTGATACATTTCTGGGATAAATTGATACAATGTGGGTGGAGGGAGGACGTTAATTCAGTTAGGAGCAAGTTGATACAGGTAAGAGGAAAGTTGACAGGTTTTTGGGGGCATGGTAATACAGGTTTGGGCAAGCTGATACAGTTTCAGGGCAAATTGATGGAGTTTTGGGGCAATTTATTACAGTTTTGAGGGCAGTAACTTCTAGTTTTGAGGGAAACCATTTAACTATTTAAAATTGTAGATCTGCAACATGTTGCACATAACTTTTTCTTTATTTTTAGACGTTACACTTAACCATTGTGTCTGTGTTGATGATTTATGTAGCAGAGGGCTAATGCTGTGCTGTGCATATTATTGCCCTCAGACATAAAATGTTTATATGTGATGGCAGTGCTATACACAGTCCAATATTTGTAACATGTAGCCCTCCGTTAAATAATTTCTGACGATGCTTACATTGTTCAAGTGAAACATGTAAAAAGTTACATGTGGTTTGTAACTTCTCAGCAGTTTAATTTCTAATGGTCGCTGTTCCCCAGCAGGCAAATGTCTGTGCTCACTACATTTAACTATTTACCACTTAAGATTTACTATTTACTGCTTGTCGTTCATCATTTGTCATTTACCATCTACTGTTTGTCATTCATGATTTGCCATATAACAATTTTCTGTTTAACTGTTTACCATTTACCATTTCGTGTTTAACTGTTTTATTTTTTCTGTGTGTGTGTGTGTGTGTATGTATGTGTGTGTGTGTGTGTGTGTGTGTGTGTGTGTGTGTGTGTGCACATTTCGAAGGCAAATGTCTTTAACTTCCAAGGAAATAATGCAACCTGGTGCCATTTATATGCATCAGTTTAATATTATGCTGATTAAATAAAGAGATATGTTTGTGCATTGGAATATCACAGAAATAATGAGTGTCTTTGAATTTGGTGCCACTTTTATTTTAATATTACGCTGATGAAACACACAGGTATGTATGTGTACATAAATATCTTTACACCATTTCTACAGCTCATGTTAGTTCTAAACTCATGAATTACAAAGGTTTATATGTGTACACAGACTTTAACAGAAATAATGCTTATCTCTGCCCTTCAACTGAAGGTTTACATAATTTTATACTTCTTCTCTGGCCCCATTTTTAGAAATAATTTTAATACTTTGCTTTGTTTGGCTGGAGAGGATGCAAGACAGGAACAAGACCGAATTGGGCTCTTTGGATTTTTTGAATTTATTTCATTTTTTTATGTAGTGGAACTATATTTTGACAGGCTGCTTCATTTTAATACTATACTGTAACTGGCTGGAGAGGAGCGGGAGGGTCATGGCGAGCTCAACTAGATTAGTTCCGCCATATTGTATTTTTTTTTAATTTCCCACTATCACAATTGAGTTAATAGCGCCATCTTGGATTTCGATTGGCTAGAGATCAGGGGAAATTAGAGAGACAGAAGCTGGTGTAGCTTGTCACATGATAGGTAAGAGGAAGGTGTTGTTTGTTACGTGATGCTTAAGGGGGTGGTGGCATGGCTGCTGCCATCCTGAACTGAAGGGCCAGTGACCTGGATCACGTGTTTGTAATTTGCTTATAGACCAATCTGATACAAATGAGATTTCGAGAATATTTCTCGCTTAAGTCGGTATCATAAAATCGTATTGCTACGAGTATTTATCGGCACATGGGGAATGAATGATACATTAAGTACCTACTCAAATGCGAAAGTTATGTACACATTTATATACCTTTTCTGAATCACCTGTTGGCCGCGCGGGATTAGCCGAGCGGTCTCAGGCACTGCAGTCATGGACTGTGTGGCTGGTCCCGGTGGAGGTTCGAGTCCTCCCTCGGGCATGGGCGTGTGTGTTTGTCGTTAGGATAATTTAGGTTAAGTAGTGTGTAAGCTAAGGGACTGATGACCTTAGCAGTTAAGTCTCATAAGATTTCACAGACATTTGAACATTTTTTTGAATCACCTGTTCATTTATCGTCAACCACAGAGACAATGAATCAAGGCATTAAGCAAAGCACTATGAAGAATCTCGGAAACTTCAGCGTGCGCTGCGTGCTATATTGAATAAAACTTCAGATGTTCATCAGCTATATTGTGGATTACATTCAAGTTACTTGCAATTTCAGGAATTGTGCATTACATGAATCTAGGCCAACAGCTGTTAAAGGTAAAGGTAAATCACGACGGGGGGGGGGGGGGGGGGGGGGGAGCAATGATGAATGGTCAGTCAGGAAAGAAACGCGAACTTTACACCAAAACCGAAGAAATAACACACAAGCATCATGCGACACTTTCGACACTTTTCGATACTTTTCTACTGGTTTTCAATTTTCAGCCTCCTATTTTTGCCATCATAAATCTTAAAGTCAAATTGTGGTTCTGGCGTATCTCTCCAGCCTAATCCTTATAGTTTTTTTGTCCGGACTCGACAAGTAGTCTCTTCATCCTCTTTACAGCCAAAGTACATTACACGATTTTTTGTGCTCAGGACTCGAACTCTTCCCTGGAGGACACAGGCTTGTCAAAGGCACTTCATTACGAAGAAGGGATGGGAAGAGACGCCCCCGTCCTCCAATAAACCTGAGTGCCTCGCCAGCGGCGGCGCAGCTGCTGCAGACAGCGGCAACCATCCTTTGGAGGAGAGACGGAGGAAGTCGTCGTGGGATTAGTGCTGCGCCGTAGCGCAGACGCACAGCAGACGGAAACCTAAAAATAAATAGCGCCAAGTCGCTGTCGCCCGCAGCACCCGTAACTACAGGCACTTCCCTTTCTGACGGATTACATAGCCTGGCTGGTGGCGTAATAATGACGTAACTCCTAAGGTAGCTAACGACTAACGAACTGTAATAATAAGAAGTAAACTAGTTTCCAATGACCGTCTCACCCGGAAGGGAAGTACAGTGTTTATAACCGTAGTGTAAAGGTGAGAAACAGTTCAATGTTAGTTTCGACAATGAGGGAAAAAATATTACACATTTTTGAACACAGCTGTTTAAATATATATTTCATAATCACGAGCTCACCAGCTCAACTCAAATACAGTAACTATAATTAAAATGTCACTGAGAATGTAAAAGTGAGATATGTATGGGTATTGAACATAGGCAAACGTCGAGCTGATTTATGTAACATGTTTTAATGAAACCAATGTAAGAGCGTGTACTTCTGAAGAAGATACTCATATCGAAAGCCAGGTCACGTTATAAATAAGCAAACTTCTGGCGACTGGTTGGGTGTTTTTTTTATCAATTGGAGATAATATTATCAAAGAAATGATTGTTATTACATAGCGCGTCTCCTTTACAGCATAAATTGACGTAACACGATTGTGTTTAGACAATTGTTGCGCTCCAGGATAGCTGGCGTATACGAGACGTGTTCAGAACTTAAGTGTACTGTGACCATAACGGGATGTAGTTTTGTCTTATTCGAGGATTGGCAGCAAGCAGTAACACGGAAGTAGAAAACTCACGTTGTAGTGTCCAGCTACGTGAAAGAGGTGGGTAAGAAATCCCGCCAAGTGCGAGTCACGTCCTGTTGTCAGCTTCCTACTCGCGGAAGAAATTGCATCCAAGGAAATTTTTACGCGAATCAAAATGACTCATGCAGATTCGTTATGAACAGAAAGATTATGTTTAAGTAGTATAGGGAGTTTAATGAAAGCAGAACAAATGTTCATTACGAACACAGTAGTGGAACACCTTAAAAAATCGAGGAACCTGTTCGTGAAGACCGCCGATTGCCAGTGGATGAAATTCCCGCGTAAGTTGGGTCCCAAAACAGCTGAGGCAGCAGCACAAGAAAAATAAGGTCAATTGCGCCCGTTAGTTCAAATATTTCAAATGGTTCTGAGCACTATGGGACTTCCTTCTGAGGTCATCAGTCCCCCAGAACTTAGAACTACTTAAACCTAATGATATCACACACATCCATGCCCGAGGCAGGAAGCGCGTAGAACCGCTCGGCCATCCTGGCCGGCCATTGCGCCCGTTAGTTTCTTGTGTGACTTGAATTGGGATGTGATGATTTTCTGAGCTCTTTTGTGATTGGAGATTAAACGTGGTTGGTTCTTTACACGCCTGAGAGAAAACGACAGTCGTCACAGTGGCGTCACACCAAATGTACACGTGTCCAAAAAGTCAAAACAACAATTTCGACGAAAAAAATCATGTTCTCACGCTTTTAGGGGCGAAAACGCATCATTTTGGTCGAAGTGCTGCCTCAGGGGGAGACCATCAATGCACAACGATGTTGTGAGATACTAAAAAAGCCCAAAAGAAGCACTCAGAACAAAAGGAGGGAAATGGTGACGAGAGGAGTGTGTTTGTTGCACGACAATGCCCGTCCTCACACAGATAAAGCCGCCAAAAGCTCTTGGACCCATTTGGTTCTGATATTTTGAGCCACCACCAAAATTCCCCCGACTCGGGGTCCTCAGATTATCTCCTCACTTCGCTGAAGGTGTATATCACTGGATTTATTTTTTCAACAGACGATCAGATACAGAAAGAGGTTCTAAAGTGGGGGAAGGAGTTGGCGGGGAAGTTCATCGTAGAGGGCGTAAAGAAGTTCTAACACAGCTCACTACAAGCATTGAACGTAAAAATCTAATACACTTACTTTCTGAATACACCTCGTATAAGTCTTATTATCTCTGCATAACTACCATAGCCTACATCATTTTCAACCTGCTTACTCTAGTCAAGCCTTGGTCTACCTATGAAAATTTCACCACCTACATTACTAAATAGATGGTTCAAATGGCTCTGAGCACTATGGGACTTAACATCTGTTGTGAACAGTCCCCTAGAACTTAGAACTACTTAAACCTAACTAACCTAAGGACATCACACACATCCATGCCCGAGGCAGGTTTCGAACCTGCGACCGTAGCGACTTCTTTTAGTCACATTGTGTCACAGATTTTTTCCTCTCCGATTAGCTAATGTACCTCTTCTATTAGATTAGATTATACATAATTTTTTTCAACAAATTTACTGTGAGGTGATTCTTAAGGATGAAGCATGTGTCATAAAACAATACTACATGAGAGGGCTAATATTAAAGTTTCCATTATCGTCTCGAAATTTAGAAATTGAGAGATTAATTTCATGTTTGTTCGCAAATTCGTGTTTGCAGTTCTGGTTCACACTGAAAGCCCTGTGCCACAGTATCGTTGCATGCTGGTAGAGGAGCAGAAGTAACATGGCGCAGAGTATTGATACGCTGTAGATTCGATAACTGATATTATTTCTTCGATTGCAATAAGAGGGTCATTTTCATATTACTGAATATATTTGCAATCGCTGGTCTGAGATATTTTCCAGCCACACACCACCATCTTTTCAGTAACAGTTATTAAATGCTTGTTAAAAATGGGGCTACAGTAGCAGAGTATTACCGAAGGCCCGCTCTCAAAATCCAAAGAAATTCTTGTCATATGAAGAGTGGGAATGGATAAACGTTCTCAGTACCATTTTTAAACGTGTTTCCAGTGCTATTAAGTTTTCAGTCATGTACTGCATGTCCCTACACTTGTTTCAAGTGTCAAATCATGGAGAAAGTATTTCAAACATTCATTACTGTTTGTGCTTCGCTCAGGAATACCAAATGCCATTACAGCGCATACAGCTGACCTATGTGATTGCAAAGTTCCTGCTAAAACACAGTTGTCAATGCAGGTGTGCAACATCTCCAACAATATAATCAAAGTGTCTCATACTTATCTCTCAAACTGCTACTAAAAATTCTTACTCTGAAGCAGAACAAACGCAAAAATGTTAGTATATTCAAAACAGAGAATACTATAGCTGTATGGTGTGGCAGGTGGCAGTTGACGCTAAATAACGAAAGGTTGAGGTGATCCAGATGAGTTCCAAAATAAATCCGTTGGAATTCGATTACTCGATAAATAGTACAATTCTCAAGGCTGTCAATTCAACTAAGTACCTGGGTTAAAATTACGAACAACTTCAGTTGGAAAGACCATATAGATAATATTGTGGGGAAGGCGAGCCAAAGGCTGCGTTTCATTGGCAGGACACTTAGAAGATGCAACAAGAGACAGCTTACACTACACTCGTTCGTCCTCTGTTAGAATATTGCTGCGCGGTGTGGGATCCTTGCCAGGTGGGATTGACGGAGGACATCGAAAGGGTGCAAATAAGGGCAGCTCGTTTTGTATTATCACGTAATAGGGGAGAGAGTGTGGCGGATATGATACGCGAGTTGGGATGGAAGTCATTAAAGCATAGACATTTTTCGTCGCGGCGAGATCTATTTACGAAATTTCAGTCACAAACAATCTCTTCCGAATGCGAAAATATTTTGCTGAGCCCAACCTACATAGGTAGGAATGATCATCAAAATAAAATAAGAGAAATCAGAGCTCGAACAGAAAGGTTTAGGTGTTCGTTTTTCCCGCGCGCGGTTAGGGAGTGGAACCCTCTGCCAAGCACTTAAATGTGAATTGCAGAGTAATCATGTAGATGTAGATGTAGATAGCAGATGCATGCGATGCAGTACTTCATCTGAAAGACGAGCCATGATTATCACAGCAAGACAGAGAGACCTGCTGAGGGTGCTGCCATTTCTTTCTCAACGGCATAGGGAGTTTTACAGTGAATTCTTCAGCATCTCGTCCCAAAAATGGAGTTATGTAAGAAACACAAGTCAATAGTGAGAGTTTTTTTCATAAATTTAATTTCAATGGTCTCTTCTAAAAATGTAAAAGGAATGAGAAATAGTTTTTGTTGACTACAATTCAACTAGTTAAAATATATTTGCTTTATTTCTGCAGTTGTATTACCACAAAAAAATATAGTGCCTCGGTATTAACGGAATTTGGACAAAAATTTTCTCATTGGCAGATTCGTGGTACAGCACTTTGAACGTTTTTAATAAATTATTTATTTTCTAATTTGTCTCACTTTTTGCAGCGATGAAGTGGGTAGCATAATTCTGCGGTATCAGAATAATTTCTCTACTTCGTTGCATGCAAATAACTTATGTACAAAAAGAAATACTTTTTTTTCATTCTACTGGCAAGTGTGAGATTCGACAGTTACAGCGTTTTCCTGCTCCACTCTTCGTCTGTAAAGGCTGTTAGTGGTACCAAAATTAGTGTCCAAGGACTTATGCACATCACAGGGACTAAACTAAGGGTACCAAATCAACAGCGGAAACAGTGAACTCGGTTTTTAAATGTTCCTTTACAAATGAAACTCCAAGGGTATAGCCTCATTTTAATTCTCACGCCATTCCGAATATAAGTGATACAGATAATAATGTCGGTGGTGCTTAGAAACAGATGAAATCGCTAAAACTGAACAAAGCTTCAGCAGGCAATGGAATTTTTGTCAGATTATAGATCCAGTCACGGCTGAGTCAGCCCTTCTGTTCAATGGAACCTACCGTAGATTCCTCGTGCAAGAAATTGCAACCAGTAGTTGGGAGAAAGCATAGGACATACCTTTCTACAGGAAGCATAGAAGAAATGTTCCATAAAACTGCCGTCCAAAATCGTTGACATCAATTTGTTGTGGGACTTTGAACATATTCTCAGATCAAACTTAATAAGGCATTTCGAACAGAATGGAATACTTCATGCCAACCAGCACGGATTCCGAAAACATCGATCATGACGTACTGAAAGCCATGGATCAAGGCATTCATGTAGTTGTAGTATTTCCCGATCTCTGAAAAGCTTTTGACTTAGTGCGACACACACGCCTATTATCAAAAGTACGATCGTATGGCGTGTCAAGCGAAATTCGTGACTGGATTTCGGTGTTCTTGGTGTGGAGGACACTCCGTGACACCTTGGATGGAGAATCACCAATAAAACCAAAGTGTACCCAAGGAGAGTGATCTGGGGCTTTTGCTGTTCATGTTGTGTGTTAATGACCTTGCTGACAATTTGAGTAGTGACCTCAGACATTTCGCTGATGATGCAGTTATATATATATTGAAGTGCTGTCTGAGAAACACTGCAAGAATAAATACTCAGTTTGTTCTCGGTGACATTTGACACTGGTGCAAAGATTGGTAATTTGCTTTAAATTTTCAAAGCTGTAAAGATGCGTACTTCACAAAACGAAAATGGTGGTATCCTATGATTATACTAACAAGAAGTCACAGTTGTAATCTGAGAACACATACAAACGGTTGGATGTATTAGTTTGTAGGAATACGAAAAGTATCGATGACATACATTCAGTTGTAGGTAAAGCAAGGGGCGGCCTTCGTTTTGTTGGTAAAATACTAGTTTCAAGGATAGGGTTTACATTATGGTTCTAGTAATATACTACAGTCTCCTGCGCTCGCTCCAATGGGGCTCGTGAGGACAAGATCAGATTAATTTCCAGCGAGCAAACAGCCATTTAAACGGTCCTCCTCCTTCCTGCGGCCCATATGTGACTGGAATGGGAGGCAGTCTTCAAAATAGTTACAGTGGGATGTCCTCTGTTCCATGCACCTCACAGCGGATTGCATAGTATGGATGTACATGTGAGTGGATGCCAAAATGACACATCTGACTGGGTAGAGGATTTCTCCGTGTGCGTGTGTTTAATGGGGGAGGGGGGGGGGAGCGTGTGTTAGTGTGTGTTTTTTTTTTGTATGTGTGTGTGTAATGGGGAGGGGGGGGGGAGCATGATGTGTCGAATTTTCCAGTAATCGCCAGATGTAGAAGTCATGTGTTTAACAGGTTGTTGTTCATGTAGCACGTTAATCACCTTACAGACAACATTAATAGTAATCTCACTCTTTTCGCAGCCGATACAAGTGTCTATAGTGAAGTTCTGTCTGAACAAATGTCCACAAACCGAGCAAGGTAGGACAGTGGTTAGCACACTGGACTCGTATTCGGGAGGACGACGGTTCAAACCCGCGTGAGGCCTTCCTGATTTAGGTTTTCCGTAGTTTCGATAATCGCTTAAGGCAAATGCGGGGATGGTTCTTTCGAAAAGGCGCGGCCTCTTGTAACCTCCCCACAAAATTGTTTCTCATTTAATGTAACCTCCAAACAGAAAAAAATTCCTAAACCTCTCAACAGTAAAAATTATAATTATGTCGTTCACATTCACTGTAACGTCCCAATAAAAAAATAAATTCAGTAACCTGGTAGTAATACAATGTAACTAACCTCTCAACTAAATTGTCGCTCACTTATGACTTTTCAATAATTCACTGTGAATTTAACCTGGTAAATTTTGGACGACAGCAGTGCTGCGTCATGGCCCTGAAACATCATTCTGAATTAAAAAAGGAAAAATTCTTACCTCAATGAAGTCGCCGGGTAACGCATATATATCTGCTCTTACAATAAATTTTTCTGGCACAGCCCTGTGCAATGCTGGCCGATAGATCTGTCATTTATGAAAGGAAGCAACTGATTTTTTTCTTTTGCAACAATCGGGATGATCATGGATGGGAGAAATTAGTAAATTCTTTAAATTGCAATGAATGGTTGTTAAAAGTTACTTTTTATGAGGAAGATTATTATTACGAGATTTTTAAAACATTTACATGGGACTTGAGATAACATTACTACATATGCGCGAGGCTGCTTTTTACCTTATACAATAATACTCAGGCTCCGGCATCTCTGCACCACGACCGGGCCAGCCAACACGATACACCAGACCAGACCAGAGCAGACTGCAGACTAGCAACAACTTACTGCTACAGCTACACAGTTCCTACTGCAGTCAACACTGCTCTCTGGTCAGAGATTCTCTTATACCTCGCATATCGCAGGCAGCGCATGAGCAATACATCGAAATTACATATGTTCGGACAATACATCGAAATTACATCTGCTCGGACCTCTTACATAAACCTCCACTGGGGGGGGGGGGGGGGGGGGGACAAAAATTTGGCAGCGATGGTGAGTCAATTGGACTTGCCATGAGCAACAAATTTTTCTATAATCTACTTAATTAACTAAGTTTACAGTCACAGAGTATATACATATATATAAATGCAGAACATAAAATGAAATAGAGTGCACATGCACTGAGTACAGAACATATCAAGAAATGACAAAATGTATATGTAATGAGTACAAAACATATTAATAAATGACATAAAGTGCACACGCACTGTATATATTTTTTTTACCATTTTACAAGAACTAGGAAAGGAAAGGGAAGGATTGCATCATGGTTGTAGCACAGTAGGTTGCACGTAGCTGCACTGAAAGTCCATATCTTTCTACAGAAGCACAACACCAAGAGAGACAATCTGAAGTTCTCTTCCCTGAAGTATTAATCAGTGTAGCCAAGACACTGAAATGTTGTATCAATATTCATTGTTATCATTTTGGTAGTATGTTAGGTACACCCAACTGCGGGACCATAATAACATCTCCATCGTTCAAGATGGTGGACAGCATGATGTGTCAACACCACATCCTTGTAGAATCCATACTCTTTCACCAACGTAGAAATAGTGCAAAATCCAAATATAGTGCTCCATGATCTTGAGGATGGACAGGACAAACGGATATTGCAGTAATTTCTGGTAATTAGGTCAGAAGGTGAAGGACATTAAGTCTTATGCTAGTCATCATTGAGAGTTACACTAGTCTATCAACCGATTTGAGTAATTGTTGGCACTCATTGCCTAGTTACTAAACATTTCTGTACTATGTATGGAGTATTACAGAACATTATTTATAAGTCATCTAATTACAGTAAATATTGGCACTCATTGGCCAGTTACAAACCATTTCCATGCATCACTCCGAAGTGGTCATTCAAAGCAAGAGTTAATTAATGGCATAGCATTTACATAATTCATCTAGTTATAGTAATCATTGGCACTCATTGGCCAGTTACAAACCATTTTTACGCATTATTCAGAAGTCATCATTCAAAACAGGAGCTAATAAGTGTAGCATCAAGCTACTGGTATTCATATATAATAGCATGTAAGTGACATAAGACAAATTTAAAATATAAGAAACAGTGGCATTCATTGGCCAGTTACAAAACATTCATATAGTTTTATAAAATATTATTCAGTATTATTCAGAAGTCATCATTCAAGTGATATAAGACATATTTAAAATGTAACACACTACAACTATTACTCAAGGTCTGTGGTTAGAAAACATCATTCAGTATTACTCAGAACTCATCATTCAAGTGGCATAGAACATATTTAAAATGTAACACATTGTAACAATTACTCAAGGTCTGTGGTTGGAAAACATCATTCAGTATTACTCAGAACTCACCATTCAAGTGACATAGGACATATTTAAAATGTAACACACTGTAACTGTTACTCAAGGTCTGTGGTCCAATAATACATAAATATAATGGATTCAATACATCTGAGAAATCTGCATTATATTTAGTACTAGAAATATCTCTTAACTAGTAGCATTATTTGGGACTGGTAATACATTTTTTTGTGCTAGCAATGCATTGCGTTGGGATCGATAATTAATTGCTGGAGCATGAAAATATTTGCTTTTGACTTATTGCTGCAAATAACGATTAATAACGTCATTCGTCATGAGTCAGCTGTAGCAAGGTTATGAACAAGTAGAGTATATGTGATCACATTCATGAATGACACACACAAATGGGTAAAAAAAAATGCAAGTACTAGAACAGGTTTAATGACTAACTGCTTATAGCACATTAATTTCATGAATAGCTTCTCCTGGAAAAAATACAAAATGGATTATTCAGCTGAAAGAAGAAACGCATATTATGCTGAAAAGTAGTGAACTTCGAAATAACAGGTAATGAAACGTGTACTCAATATGTATGTACTCTAGCTGTCCTTTCCAAAACATTCAGCCATTATACCATGCGATATAAGACATACTGTCAAAACGAACTGCAACAAATACTTAAATAACTACATAGCATTTCTTAACTAACAGTAAATATAAAAACTTCATAATTATCCTCATCTGCAAAGAAAAACTTCATTATTCATATTAGCATTATCTTCATATAACTATTCATCATCATTCATTATCATCTGCAAAAAAGACACTTCATTATTCATTATTCATATTACCATTTACTATTCATAGTATAGAGTTTCTTATTTCTAGCATATTTCATCACTAAAATTAAGATGTGTAGTTCTGTCTGACAGCCTGCATCAATCGCCTCGTATTCTGAAAGAAAAATAATTAGTTAAGACTGCTATCATACGATGTGTATAGTATATTCTTGTTAATGCTTGTTAATTCTGATCCATTTACTCTTCATGACGAGGTATTGCATTTTCTTTCGTTCATTCCGAAGGTGAAATTCCCATTTCATAGTAATCCACTGTGGTTTGTTTAAGTTATTTCTTTTACACGTTATTGCTTTCTGAAAATGATGAAAATGGATTAATATCTTGCATTTAAATCATATACCCATTAAATAAAAACTTGTTTCTAGTGATATAATTAAGCATACACCATAGCATGACAGAAAACGTATTATGTCAAAAACATAGAGAGTGTTCAAGTGCAAAAAATGTACACACAGTATCATAATGTAGTGGCAAAAACTGTAGAATAGTCAAGATATTGAGATATCATAAGGAAAAATGTCAAAGTCAACTGGTGTTTGTTATATCTTAAAGATTTCGTAGTGCATACAAACAAAACAGGAAAACAATTATACATACACGAAAAACGGAAAATGTGCACGGTCTGATATATAACGACAAGAAAAGCGACCTGCTAACCTTACCTTGCCGGGCACTTGCCAAGAAAAAATATGATAATCATCAGTAAGTAGTCATATAAATATAATTTCATAAGTGGTCATATAAAAATCAGGAAATGGCATTACAGTGTGATAAATCATAAAGTATGTTCATTCAATAAAGGGTTTAATATTGGAGACATGGTGATTGCCCCTGCTTTTTCTGGTTCTCAAAGTTTCGACGTATACTACATTGGGGTGAGGAATGCTGCGAATTCGATATGGACCTGCGTATAAAACCTCAAATTTACTGCATCTACTCTTTCCTCTGTTGGATAAATAATGTGTGCGTACTAATATCTTCTTTCCAATGCGAAAGTCACGGCGTGTACAAACCTGTTTTTGCTGTCTTCTCCGGCGCTCTGCGGCACGTTTGATGTTGTTCAGCGCAATGTCAATTATTTCATGGTGTCGTAGTCGACGAGATGTAGGAAAAGATACTAAGTCTTTAATTTTGTTAGGTGGTTCAACATTTCTCAGTATAACAGTCCGAGATAACGTAGTAGATTCATTTGGTATCGAGTTAATTACATCCTGGAATGACAGTATGTGTGTATCCCAATCAATATGTTTTTTTATGGCAGTATATTCTACATAGTTTACCAATTTCTTGCATTAGTCGTTCACAAGGGTTCGAAGAAGCGTGATACCTGGATATATAGATCCCAGAAATGTTTCCTGCTCGTAACATACGTGTCCATATAGCAGATCGAAACTGTGGTCAATTGTAGGAAATTACTTTCAATACATGCCCTACATGGAATAAAAAATGTTTTACAAATGCATTCGAAACAGATTTAGTAGTAGCTTTGCGTAACGGAGTGAACGTAACAAATTTCGAAGTGAGTTCAACAGCGAAAAGGTGTAACAAAAACCCCTATTAGATCTGGGAATCGGACCAAAAATGTCTACAGCGCCCATGTGTCTCAATTTAACGTGTACAATGGGATGTAACGGAGGAATATGTGAAGTCGTGTCTGACTTAGCTTTCTGGTAGATTTTACATGACGCTAAAACTCGTCGAATACGTTTCTCCATGTTGGCAAAATAACAGTTCTGTATCAGTATAAGAAAACATTTTTCTGGCTCCGTAATGTGCGTAACTTAAATGAGTATACCAAATTAATTTGTTAACAAGTTGTTGCTGTCAGGGTGAGAGCGGCGAAACAGAATGTTATTGAGTACAATGTAATGGTTTCTGATGGTAACATTATTCCTATCTTGCCAAAGGTGTTTAATTTCTTTCCATACGTTGTCTTTACTCTGCTCTTGTGCTATATCTCGTAATGACGCCGAAATGAAATTTTCAAATGCAACTTGTTGAATATACATGACGCTAAAATTTGCTTGGCAGAAGTTGGTTGCGATGTCTTGCTGATTGTTGCTGAGAGAACGAGATAGTGCGTCTGCTACAACATTTTGTGCACCGGGAATGTGAACAATTGTAAAATTAAATTCCTGTAAATAAATTTTCCATCTGCTTAACCTGTCATGTATAAATTTTGCTGAAAGTAAAAACTGGATAGCTGTATGATCTGTGTAAACGGTCGTATGTCTTCCATAAAGAAAATGCCGAAATCTCTTAAATGCCCATACAACACATAATGTTTCAAGTTCTGTAACAGAATAATTGAGTTCAGCAGGTGACAGAATGCGACTCGCAAAGGCGATGTTTTTAATTACTGTAGAACCATCTTCTTCATTTTCCTGAAAAATGTGTATGTCTAAAGCGGTGTTAGAACTGTCGGTGGCAATTGAAAATTTTCTAGTTAGATCTGGGTGTGATAAAAGTGGTGCATTCAACAAAGCTTGTTTCAGATTGACAAATTCAGACTGCGCTTGGCTATCCCATGACCAAATAGTGTTTTTACCCGTCAATTGACATAATCTAGGGGTGTATAAAGCAGAGTAATGAATAAATTTACGAAAAAAGTTAATTAAACCCAAAAAGCTGCGTAGTTGTTTCTTCGTCGTAGGAACAGTAATGTCACGTAAAGCTTGAAGTTTTTCCGGGTCAGGCGCAATGCCTTCTGCTGAAATTACATGTCCAAGAAATTTTATAGAAGTTTTTGCAATGTGCTATTTACTGAGATTAACTGTGAGTCCTTGTGCACGAAAAGTTCGTAACAGTTGTTCAAGAATCAAATTGTGTTCAGACCAGTTAGCTTCTGCAATAAGAATGTCGTCTACATACGTTGTGATTCTGTCTTTTAATTCTGTCGGAAGTATAGTGTTCAAACTGCGAATAAATGCTGCTGAAGAAATAGTTAAACCGAACGGTAATTTACAAAATTGATAACAGTCACCAAAACAGAGAAAAGCTGTGTGCTTTCTGCAGATCGGATTGAGCTGGATTTGCCAAAATCCCGATTTCAAATCTAACGTGGAATAAATAGCAGTACCATGAAATTTCTGTAGAAGTTCTTCTAGTGTTTGAGGGCGATCTGTTTCATTAATAATAATGTCATTGATGTGACGGGAATCAAGTACGAGGCGAAGTGAACCATCCTTTTTCTTACGAATATGGAGCGGGTTTATGTACGGACTAACTGCCGGTTCAATAATTCCTTGGTCAAGCATAGCTTGCAATTCTTTCTTAACTTGTTCTCTGTGAATATACGGAATGGGATAATGTTTGGCTTTAAATGTATGGTGCTGTTTAACTTGAAATTCATACATAAAACCGGGCATAGTACCAGGGACGTTGTCAAAAACAGGAGCTTGCTGTAAAAGAATATTGCGTTGTTGAGTACGTTCGTCGTCTGTATTTGCACTGCTTTGTTTCACTTTATCAGAAATCATCTGTATAACGTCATAGTCGGCTTCGTCTGGAGTATTATAGTTGTGTACGTACATATCTGTGAACAATGTGGAATGACAGTCTATGTTACGTGATGCAGAAATGACCTCTGTTCGATTAATTGTTTGTTCTTCTGCAGATAAAGAGTGCTGAAATTCTAATGCCAGTTGTATATTTTCATCCTTTAACATTAAATACGAATTTTGAAAGTCAATAATTGCGTCATGTTGTACCAGAAAATTCGTACTTAAAATAACGTCTGTTGTCAATAAGGGAACAATCCAAAAATTTGAGTGAAACATATGACCTGCAATACAAAATGATAAGTGTGTCTGTAACTTTACA